>NW_028119955.1:0-154209 GCF_965119305.1 Pelophylax lessonae | reverse complement strand
TTTGGCTGATCCAACACTCACCGAGAAAGAAGAATCTTGGCCTCCAACCTTCGCTGTAGCGATTCCAACACGTGCCGAAGAAAGGTAGCATCTTCCAACATCTTCTTTTGGCTGATCCAAGAATCACCTAGAAAGAAAAATACTGGCCTCCAACCTCCCCTGTAGCCAGTCCAACACACACCTTGGAAAAGTAGCATCTTCCACCTTCTTTTGGTTGATCAATCACCTAGAAAAAGAAATACTGGCCTCCAACCTCCCCTATAGCCAGTCCAACACACGCCTAAGAAAGGTAGCATCTTCCAACATCTTCTTTTGGCTGATCCAACAATCACCTAGAAAGAAAAATACTGGCCTCCAACCTCCCCTGTAGCCAGTCCAACACACACCTTGGAAAAGTAGATTCTTCCACCTTCTTTTGGTTGATCAATTACCTAGAAAAAGAAATACTGGCCTCCAACCTCCCCTATAGCCAGTCCAACACACGCCTAAGATAGGTAGCATCTTCCAACATCTTCTTTTGGCTGATCCAACAATCACCTAGAAAGAAAAATACTGGCCTCCAACCTCCCCTGTAGCCAGTCCAACACACACCTTGGAAAAGTAGATTCTTCCACCTTCTTTTGGTTGATCAATTACCTAGAAAAAGAAATACTGGCCTCCAACCTCCCCTATAGCCAGTCCAACACACGCCTAAGAAAGATAGCATCTTCCAACATCTTCTTTTGGCTGATCCAACAATCACATAGAAAGAAAAATACTGGCCTCCAACCTCCCCTGTAGCCAGTCCAACACACACCTAGGAAAAGTAGCATCTTCCACCCTCTTTTGGTCGATCAATCACCTAGAAAGAGAAATACTAGCCTCCAACCTCCCCTTTTGCCAGTCGAACACACACCTAAGAAAAGTAGCAGCCTCCTACCTCTTCTTTTGGCTGATCCAACACTCACCGAGAAAGAAGAATCTTGGCCTCCAACCTTCGCTGTAGCGATTCCAACACGTGCCGAAGAAAGGTAGCATCTTCCAACCTCTTTTGGCCGATCCAACAATCACCTAGAAAGGGACATACTGGCCTCCAACCTCCCCTATAGCCAGTCCAACACACACCTAAGTAGCATCTTCCAACCTCTTCTTTTGGCTGATCCAACAATCACCTAGAAAGAAAAATACTGGCCTCCAACCTCCCCTATAGCCAGTCCAACACACGCCTAAGAAAGGTAGCATCTTCCAACATCTTCTTTTGGCTGATCCAACAATCACCTAGAAAGAAAAATACTGGCCTCCAACCTCCCCTGTAGCCAGTCCAACACACACCTTGGAAAAGTAAGCATCTTCCACCTTCTTTTGGTTGATCAATCACCTAGAAAAAGAAATACTGGCCTCCAACCTCCCCTATAGCCAGTCCAACACACGCCTAAGAAAGGTAGCATCTTCCAACATCTTCTTTTGGCTGATCCAACAATCACCTAGACAGAAAAATACTGGCCTCCAACCTCCCCTGTAGCCAGTCCAACACACACCTTGGAAAAGTAGCATCTTCCACCTTCTTTTGGTTGATCAATCACCTAGAAAAAGAAATACTGGCCTCCAACCTCCCCTATAGCCAGTCCAACACACGCCTAAGAAAGGTAGCATCTTCCAACATCTTCTTTTGGCTGATCCAACAATCACCTAGAAAGAAAAATACTGGCCTCCAACCTCCCCTGTAGCCAGTCCAACACACACCTTGGAAAAGTAGATTCTTCCACCTTCTTTTGGTTGATCAATCACCTAGAAAAAGAAATACTGGCCTCCAACCTCCCCTATAGCCAGTCCAACACACACCTTGGAAAAGTAAGCATCTTCCACCTTCTTTTGGTTGATCAATCACCTAGAAAAAGAAATACTGGCCTCCAACCTCCCCTATAGCCAGTCCAACACACGCCTAAGAAAGGTAGCATCTTCCAACATCTTCTTTTGGCTGATCCAACAATCACCTAGAAAGAAAAATACTGGCCTCCAACCTCCCCTGTAGCCAGTCCAACACACACCTTGGAAAAGTAAGCATCTTCCACCTTCTTTTGGTTGATCAATCACCTAGAAAAAGAAATACTGGCCTCCAACCTCCCCTATAGCCAGTCCAACACACGCCTAAGAAAGGTAGCATCTTCCAACATCTTCTTTTGGCTGATCCAACAATCACCTAGACAGAAAAATACTGGCCTCCAACCTCCCCTGTAGCCAGTCCAACACACACCTTGGAAAAGTAGCATCTTCCACCTTCTTTTGGTTGATCAATCACCTAGAAAAAGAAATACTGGCCTCCAACCTCCCCTATAGCCAGTCCAACACACGCCTAAGAAAGGTAGCATCTTCCAACATCTTCTTTTGGCTGATCCAACAATCACCTAGAAAGAAAAATACTGGCCTCCAACCTCCCCTGTAGCCAGTCCAACACACACCTTGGAAAAGTAGATTCTTCCACCTTCTTTTGGTTGATCAATCACCTAGAAAAAGAAATACTGGCCTCCAACCTCCCCTATAGCCAGTCCAACACACGCCTAAGAAAGGTAGCATCTTCCAACATCTTCTTTTGGCTGATCCAACAATCACATAGAAAGAAAAATACTGGCCTCCAACCTCCCCTGTAGCCAGTCCAACACACACCTAAGAAAAGTAGCATCTTCCACCCTCTTTTGGTCGATCAATCACCTAGAAAGAGAAATACTAGCCTCCAACCTCCCCTTTTGCCAGTCGAACACACACCTAAGAAAAGTAGCATCTTCCACCTTCTTTTGGTTGATCAATCACCTAGAAAAAGAAATACTGGCCTCCAACCTCCCCTATAGCCAGTCCAACACACGCCTAGGAAAGGTAGCATCTTCCAACATCTTCTTTTGGCTGATCCAACAATCACCTAGAAAGAAAAATACTGGCCTCCAACCTCCCCTGTAGCCAGTCCAACACACACCTTGGAAAAGTAGATTCTTCCACCTTCTTTTGGTTGATCAATTACCTAGAAAAAGAAATACTGGCCTCCAACCTCCCCTATAGCCAGTCCAACACACGCCTAAGAAAGGTAGCATCTTCCAACATCTTCTTTTGGCTGATCAATCACCTAGAAAGAAAAATACTGGCCTCCAACCTCCCCTGTAGCCAGTCCAACACACACCTTGGAAAAGTAGCATCTTCCACCTTCTTTTGGTTGATCAATCACCTAGAAAAAGAAATACTGGCCTCCAACCTCCCCTTTTGCCAGTCGAACACACACCTAAGAAAAGTAGCAGCCTCCTACCTCTTCTTTTGGCTGATCCAACACTCACCGAGAAAGAAGAATCTTGGCCTCCAACCTTCGCTGTAGCGATTCCAACACGTGCCGAAGAAAGGTGGCACCTTCCAACCTCTTTTGGCCGATCCAACAATCACCTAGAAAGGGACATACTGGCCTCCAACCTCCCCTATAGCCAGTCCAACACACACCTAAGAAAGGTAGCATCTTCCAACATCTTCTTTTGGCTGATCCAAGAATCACCTAGAAAGAAAAATACTGGCCTCCAACCTCCCCTGTAGCCAGTCCAACACACACCTTGGAAAAGTAGCATCTTCCACCTTCTTTTGGTTGATCAATCACCTAGAAAAAGAAATACTGGCCTCCAACCTCCCCTATAGCCAGTCCAACACACGCCTAAGAAAGGTAGCATCTTCCAACATCTTCTTTTGGCTGATTCAACAATCACCTAGAAAGAAAAATACTGGCCTCCAACCTCCCCTGTAGCCAGTCCAACACACACCTTGGAAAAGTAGCATCTTCCACCTTCTTTTGGTTGATCAATCACCTAGAGAAAGAAATACTGGCCTCCAACCTCCCCTATAGCCAGTCCAACACACGCCTAAGAAAGGTAGCATCTTCCAACATCTTCTTTTGGCTGATCCAACAATCACCTAGAAAGAAAAATACTGGCCTCCAACCTCCCCTGTAGCCAGTCCAACACACACCTAGGAAAAGTAGCATCTTCCACCCTCTTTTGGTCGATCAATCACCTAGAAAGAGAAATACTAGCCTCCAACCTCCTCTTTTGCCAGCCTCCTACCTCTTCTTTTGGCTGATCCAACACTCACCGAGAAAGAAGAATCTTGGCCTCCAACCTTCGCTGTAGCGATTCCAACACGTGCCGAAGAAAGGTAGCATCTTCCAACATCTTCTTTTGGCTGATCCAAGAATCACCTAGAAAGAAAAATACTGGCCTCCAACCTCCCCTGTAGCCAGTCCAACACACACCTTGGAAAAGTAGCATCTTCCACCTTCTTTTGGTTGATCAATCACCTAGAAAAAGAAATACTGGCCTCCAACCTCCCCTATAGCCAGTCCAACACACGCCTAAGAAAGGTAGCATCTTCCAACATCTTCTTTTGGCTGATCCAACAATCACCTAGAAAGAAAAATACTGGCCTCCAACCTCCCCTGTAGCCAGTCCAACACACACCTTGGAAAAGTAGATTCTTCCACCTTCTTTTGGTTGATCAATTACCTAGAAAAAGAAATACTGGCCTCCAACCTCCCCTATAGCCAGTCCAACACACGCCTAAGATAGGTAGCATCTTCCAACATCTTCTTTTGGCTGATCCAACAATCACCTAGAAAGAAAAATACTGGCCTCCAACCTCCCCTGTAGCCAGTCCAACACACACCTTGGAAAAGTAGATTCTTCCACCTTCTTTTGGTTGATCAATTACCTAGAAAAAGAAATACTGGCCTCCAACCTCCCCTATAGCCAGTCCAACACACGCCTAAGAAAGATAGCATCTTCCAACATCTTCTTTTGGCTGATCCAACAATCACATAGAAAGAAAAATACTGGCCTCCAACCTCCCCTGTAGCCAGTCCAACACACACCTAGGAAAAGTAGCATCTTCCACCCTCTTTTGGTCGATCAATCACCTAGAAAGAGAAATACTAGCCTCCAACCTCCCCTTTTGCCAGTCGAACACACACCTAAGAAAAGTAGCAGCCTCCTACCTCTTCTTTTGGCTGATCCAACACTCACCGAGAAAGAAGAATCTTGGCCTCCAACCTTCGCTGTAGCGATTCCAACACGTGCCGAAGAAAGGTAGCATCTTCCAACCTCTTTTGGCCGATCCAACAATCACCTAGAAAGGGACATACTGGCCTCCAACCTCCCCTATAGCCAGTCCAACACACACCTAAGTAGCATCTTCCAACCTCTTCTTTTGGCTGATCCAACAATCACCTAGAAAGAAAAATACTGGCCTCCAACCTCCCCTATAGCCAGTCCAACACACGCCTAAGAAAGGTAGCATCTTCCAACATCTTCTTTTGGCTGATCCAACAATCACCTAGAAAGAAAAATACTGGCCTCCAACCTCCCCTGTAGCCAGTCCAACACACACCTTGGAAAAGTAAGCATCTTCCACCTTCTTTTGGTTGATCAATCACCTAGAAAAAGAAATACTGGCCTCCAACCTCCCCTATAGCCAGTCCAACACACGCCTAAGAAAGGTAGCATCTTCCAACATCTTCTTTTGGCTGATCCAACAATCACCTAGACAGAAAAATACTGGCCTCCAACCTCCCCTGTAGCCAGTCCAACACACACCTTGGAAAAGTAGCATCTTCCACCTTCTTTTGGTTGATCAATCACCTAGAAAAAGAAATACTGGCCTCCAACCTCCCCTATAGCCAGTCCAACACACGCCTAAGAAAGGTAGCATCTTCCAACATCTTCTTTTGGCTGATCCAACAATCACCTAGAAAGAAAAATACTGGCCTCCAACCTCCCCTGTAGCCAGTCCAACACACACCTTGGAAAAGTAGATTCTTCCACCTTCTTTTGGTTGATCAATCACCTAGAAAAAGAAATACTGGCCTCCAACCTCCCCTATAGCCAGTCCAACACACACCTTGGAAAAGTAAGCATCTTCCACCTTCTTTTGGTTGATCAATCACCTAGAAAAAGAAATACTGGCCTCCAACCTCCCCTATAGCCAGTCCAACACACGCCTAAGAAAGGTAGCATCTTCCAACATCTTCTTTTGGCTGATCCAACAATCACCTAGAAAGAAAAATACTGGCCTCCAACCTCCCCTGTAGCCAGTCCAACACACACCTTGGAAAAGTAAGCATCTTCCACCTTCTTTTGGTTGATCAATCACCTAGAAAAAGAAATACTGGCCTCCAACCTCCCCTATAGCCAGTCCAACACACGCCTAAGAAAGGTAGCATCTTCCAACATCTTCTTTTGGCTGATCCAACAATCACCTAGACAGAAAAATACTGGCCTCCAACCTCCCCTGTAGCCAGTCCAACACACACCTTGGAAAAGTAGCATCTTCCACCTTCTTTTGGTTGATCAATCACCTAGAAAAAGAAATACTGGCCTCCAACCTCCCCTATAGCCAGTCCAACACACGCCTAAGAAAGGTAGCATCTTCCAACATCTTCTTTTGGCTGATCCAACAATCACCTAGAAAGAAAAATACTGGCCTCCAACCTCCCCTGTAGCCAGTCCAACACACACCTTGGAAAAGTAGATTCTTCCACCTTCTTTTGGTTGATCAATCACCTAGAAAAAGAAATACTGGCCTCCAACCTCCCCTATAGCCAGTCCAACACACGCCTAAGAAAGGTAGCATCTTCCAACATCTTCTTTTGGCTGATCCAACAATCACATAGAAAGAAAAATACTGGCCTCCAACCTCCCCTGTAGCCAGTCCAACACACACCTAAGAAAAGTAGCATCTTCCACCCTCTTTTGGTCGATCAATCACCTAGAAAGAGAAATACTAGCCTCCAACCTCCCCTTTTGCCAGTCGAACACACACCTAAGAAAAGTAGCAGCCTCCTACCTCTTCTTTTGGCTGATCCAACACTCACCGAGAAAGAAGAATCTTGGCCTCCAACCTTCGCTGTAGCGATTCCAACACGTGCCGAAGAAAGGTAGCATCTTCCAACCTCTTTTGGCCGATCCAACAATCACCTAGAAAGGGACATACTGGCCTCCAACCTCCCCTATAGCCAGTCCAACACACACCTAAAAAAGGTAGCATCTTCCAACATCTTCTTTTGGCTGATCCAACAATCACCTAGAAAGAAAAATACTGGCCTCCAACCTCCCCTGTAGCCAGTCCAACACACACCTTGGAAAAGTAGATTCTTCCACCTTCTTTTGGTTGATCAATTACCTAGAAAAAGAAATACTGGCCTCCAACCTCCCCTATAGCCAGTCCAACACACACCTAAGAAAAGTAGCAGCCTCCTACCTCTTCTTTTGGCTGATCCAACACTCACCGAGAAAGAAGAATCTTGGCCTCCAACCTTCGCTGTAGCGATTCCAACACGTGCCGAAGAAAGGTGGCACCTTCCAACCTCTTTTGGCCGATCCAACAATCACCTAGAAAGGGACATACTGGCCTCCAACCTCCCCTATAGCCAGTCCAACACACACCTAAGAAAGGTAGCATCTTCCAACATCTTCTTTTGGCTGATCCAAGAATCACCTAGAAAGAAAAATACTGGCCTCCAACCTCCCCTGTAGCCAGTCCAACACACACCTTGGAAAAGTAGCATCTTCCACCTTCTTTTGGTTGATCAATCACCTAGAAAAAGAAATACTGGCCTCCAACCTCCCCTATAGCCAGTCCAACACACGCCTAAGAAAGGTAGCATCTTCCAACATCTTCTTTTGGCTGATTCAACAATCACCTAGAAAGAAAAATACTGGCCTCCAACCTCCCCTGTAGCCAGTCCAACACACACCTTGGAAAAGTAGCATCTTCCACCTTCTTTTGGTTGATCAATCACCTAGAGAAAGAAATACTGGCCTCCAACCTCCCCTATAGCCAGTCCAACACACGCCTAAGAAAGGTAGCATCTTCCAACATCTTCTTTTGGCTGATCCAACAATCACCTAGAAAGAAAAATACTGGCCTCCAACCTCCCCTGTAGCCAGTCCAACACACACCTAGGAAAAGTAGCATCTTCCACCCTCTTTTGGTCGATCAATCACCTAGAAAGAGAAATACTAGCCTCCAACCTCCTCTTTTGCCAGCCTCCTACCTCTTCTTTTGGCTGATCCAACACTCACCGAGAAAGAAGAATCTTGGCCTCCAACCTTCGCTGTAGCGATTCCAACACGTGCCGAAGAAAGGTAGCATCTTCCAACATCTTCTTTTGGCTGATCCAAGAATCACCTAGAAAGAAAAATACTGGCCTCCAACCTCCCCTGTAGCCAGTCCAACACACACCTTGGAAAAGTAGCATCTTCCACCTTCTTTTGGTTGATCAATCACCTAGAAAAAGAAATACTGGCCTCCAACCTCCCCTATAGCCAGTCCAACACACGCCTAAGAAAGGTAGCATCTTCCAACATCTTCTTTTGGCTGATCCAACAATCACCTAGAAAGAAAAATACTGGCCTCCAACCTCCCCTGTAGCCAGTCCAACACACACCTTGGAAAAGTAGATTCTTCCACCTTCTTTTGGTTGATCAATTACCTAGAAAAAGAAATACTGGCCTCCAACCTCCCCTATAGCCAGTCCAACACACGCCTAAGATAGGTAGCATCTTCCAACATCTTCTTTTGGCTGATCCAACAATCACCTAGAAAGAAAAATACTGGCCTCCAACCTCCCCTGTAGCCAGTCCAACACACACCTTGGAAAAGTAGATTCTTCCACCTTCTTTTGGTTGATCAATTACCTAGAAAAAGAAATACTGGCCTCCAACCTCCCCTATAGCCAGTCCAACACACGCCTAAGAAAGATAGCATCTTCCAACATCTTCTTTTGGCTGATCCAACAATCACATAGAAAGAAAAATACTGGCCTCCAACCTCCCCTGTAGCCAGTCCAACACACACCTAGGAAAAGTAGCATCTTCCACCCTCTTTTGGTCGATCAATCACCTAGAAAGAGAAATACTAGCCTCCAACCTCCCCTTTTGCCAGTCGAACACACACCTAAGAAAAGTAGCAGCCTCCTACCTCTTCTTTTGGCTGATCCAACACTCACCGAGAAAGAAGAATCTTGGCCTCCAACCTTCGCTGTAGCGATTCCAACACGTGCCGAAGAAAGGTAGCATCTTCCAACCTCTTTTGGCCGATCCAACAATCACCTAGAAAGGGACATACTGGCCTCCAACCTCCCCTATAGCCAGTCCAACACACACCTAAGTAGCATCTTCCAACCTCTTCTTTTGGCTGATCCAACAATCACCTAGAAAGAAAAATACTGGCCTCCAACCTCCCCTATAGCCAGTCCAACACACGCCTAAGAAAGGTAGCATCTTCCAACATCTTCTTTTGGCTGATCCAACAATCACCTAGAAAGAAAAATACTGGCCTCCAACCTCCCCTGTAGCCAGTCCAACACACACCTTGGAAAAGTAAGCATCTTCCACCTTCTTTTGGTTGATCAATCACCTAGAAAAAGAAATACTGGCCTCCAACCTCCCCTATAGCCAGTCCAACACACGCCTAAGAAAGGTAGCATCTTCCAACATCTTCTTTTGGCTGATCCAACAATCACCTAGACAGAAAAATACTGGCCTCCAACCTCCCCTGTAGCCAGTCCAACACACACCTTGGAAAAGTAGCATCTTCCACCTTCTTTTGGTTGATCAATCACCTAGAAAAAGAAATACTGGCCTCCAACCTCCCCTATAGCCAGTCCAACACACGCCTAAGAAAGGTAGCATCTTCCAACATCTTCTTTTGGCTGATCCAACAATCACCTAGAAAGAAAAATACTGGCCTCCAACCTCCCCTGTAGCCAGTCCAACACACACCTTGGAAAAGTAGATTCTTCCACCTTCTTTTGGTTGATCAATCACCTAGAAAAAGAAATACTGGCCTCCAACCTCCCCTATAGCCAGTCCAACACACACCTTGGAAAAGTAAGCATCTTCCACCTTCTTTTGGTTGATCAATCACCTAGAAAAAGAAATACTGGCCTCCAACCTCCCCTATAGCCAGTCCAACACACGCCTAAGAAAGGTAGCATCTTCCAACATCTTCTTTTGGCTGATCCAACAATCACCTAGAAAGAAAAATACTGGCCTCCAACCTCCCCTGTAGCCAGTCCAACACACACCTTGGAAAAGTAAGCATCTTCCACCTTCTTTTGGTTGATCAATCACCTAGAAAAAGAAATACTGGCCTCCAACCTCCCCTATAGCCAGTCCAACACACGCCTAAGAAAGGTAGCATCTTCCAACATCTTCTTTTGGCTGATCCAACAATCACCTAGACAGAAAAATACTGGCCTCCAACCTCCCCTGTAGCCAGTCCAACACACACCTTGGAAAAGTAGCATCTTCCACCTTCTTTTGGTTGATCAATCACCTAGAAAAAGAAATACTGGCCTCCAACCTCCCCTATAGCCAGTCCAACACACGCCTAAGAAAGGTAGCATCTTCCAACATCTTCTTTTGGCTGATCCAACAATCACCTAGAAAGAAAAATACTGGCCTCCAACCTCCCCTGTAGCCAGTCCAACACACACCTTGGAAAAGTAGATTCTTCCACCTTCTTTTGGTTGATCAATCACCTAGAAAAAGAAATACTGGCCTCCAACCTCCCCTATAGCCAGTCCAACACACGCCTAAGAAAGGTAGCATCTTCCAACATCTTCTTTTGGCTGATCCAACAATCACATAGAAAGAAAAATACTGGCCTCCAACCTCCCCTGTAGCCAGTCCAACACACACCTAAGAAAAGTAGCATCTTCCACCCTCTTTTGGTCGATCAATCACCTAGAAAGAGAAATACTAGCCTCCAACCTCCCCTTTTGCCAGTCGAACACACACCTAAGAAAAGTAGCAGCCTCCTACCTCTTCTTTTGGCTGATCCAACACTCACCGAGAAAGAAGAATCTTGGCCTCCAACCTTCGCTGTAGCGATTCCAACACGTGCCGAAGAAAGGTAGCATCTTCCAACCTCTTTTGGCCGATCCAACAATCACCTAGAAAGGGACATACTGGCCTCCAACCTCCCCTATAGCCAGTCCAACACACACCTAAAAAAGGTAGCATCTTCCAACATCTTCTTTTGGCTGATCCAACAATCACCTAGAAAGAAAAATACTGGCCTCCAACCTCCCCTGTAGCCAGTCCAACACACACCTTGGAAAAGTAGATTCTTCCACCTTCTTTTGGTTGATCAATTACCTAGAAAAAGAAATACTGGCCTCCAACCTCCCCTATAGCCAGTCCAACACACACCTAAGAAAAGTAGCAGCCTCCTACCTCTTCTTTTGGCTGATCCAACACTCACCGAGAAAGAAGAATCTTGGCCTCCAACCTTCGCTGTAGCGATTCCAACACGTGCCGAAGAAAGGTGGCACCTTCCAACCTCTTTTGGCCGATCCAACAATCACCTAGAAAGGGACATACTGGCCTCCAACCTCCCCTATAGCCAGTCCAACACACACCTAAGAAAGGTAGCATCTTCCAACATCTTCTTTTGGCTGATCCAAGAATCACCTAGAAAGAAAAATACTGGCCTCCAACCTCCCCTGTAGCCAGTCCAACACACACCTTGGAAAAGTAGCATCTTCCACCTTCTTTTGGTTGATCAATCACCTAGAAAAAGAAATACTGGCCTCCAACCTCCCCTATAGCCAGTCCAACACACGCCTAAGAAAGGTAGCATCTTCCAACATCTTCTTTTGGCTGATTCAACAATCACCTAGAAAGAAAAATACTGGCCTCCAACCTCCCCTGTAGCCAGTCCAACACACACCTTGGAAAAGTAGCATCTTCCACCTTCTTTTGGTTGATCAATCACCTAGAGAAAGAAATACTGGCCTCCAACCTCCCCTATAGCCAGTCCAACACACGCCTAAGAAAGGTAGCATCTTCCAACATCTTCTTTTGGCTGATCCAACAATCACCTAGAAAGAAAAATACTGGCCTCCAACCTCCCCTGTAGCCAGTCCAACACACACCTAGGAAAAGTAGCATCTTCCACCCTCTTTTGGTCGATCAATCACCTAGAAAGAGAAATACTAGCCTCCAACCTCCTCTTTTGCCAGCCTCCTACCTCTTCTTTTGGCTGATCCAACACTCACCGAGAAAGAAGAATCTTGGCCTCCAACCTTCGCTGTAGCGATTCCAACACGTGCCGAAGAAAGGTAGCATCTTCCAACATCTTCTTTTGGCTGATCCAAGAATCACCTAGAAAGAAAAATACTGGCCTCCAACCTCCCCTGTAGCCAGTCCAACACACACCTTGGAAAAGTAGCATCTTCCACCTTCTTTTGGTTGATCAATCACCTAGAAAAAGAAATACTGGCCTCCAACCTCCCCTATAGCCAGTCCAACACACGCCTAAGAAAGGTAGCATCTTCCAACATCTTCTTTTGGCTGATCCAACAATCACCTAGAAAGAAAAATACTGGCCTCCAACCTCCCCTGTAGCCAGTCCAACACACACCTTGGAAAAGTAGATTCTTCCACCTTCTTTTGGTTGATCAATTACCTAGAAAAAGAAATACTGGCCTCCAACCTCCCCTATAGCCAGTCCAACACACGCCTAAGATAGGTAGCATCTTCCAACATCTTCTTTTGGCTGATCCAACAATCACCTAGAAAGAAAAATACTGGCCTCCAACCTCCCCTGTAGCCAGTCCAACACACACCTTGGAAAAGTAGATTCTTCCACCTTCTTTTGGTTGATCAATTACCTAGAAAAAGAAATACTGGCCTCCAACCTCCCCTATAGCCAGTCCAACACACGCCTAAGAAAGATAGCATCTTCCAACATCTTCTTTTGGCTGATCCAACAATCACATAGAAAGAAAAATACTGGCCTCCAACCTCCCCTGTAGCCAGTCCAACACACACCTAGGAAAAGTAGCATCTTCCACCCTCTTTTGGTCGATCAATCACCTAGAAAGAGAAATACTAGCCTCCAACCTCCCCTTTTGCCAGTCGAACACACACCTAAGAAAAGTAGCAGCCTCCTACCTCTTCTTTTGGCTGATCCAACACTCACCGAGAAAGAAGAATCTTGGCCTCCAACCTTCGCTGTAGCGATTCCAACACGTGCCGAAGAAAGGTAGCATCTTCCAACCTCTTTTGGCCGATCCAACAATCACCTAGAAAGGGACATACTGGCCTCCAACCTCCCCTATAGCCAGTCCAACACACACCTAAGTAGCATCTTCCAACCTCTTCTTTTGGCTGATCCAACAATCACCTAGAAAGAAAAATACTGGCCTCCAACCTCCCCTATAGCCAGTCCAACACACGCCTAAGAAAGGTAGCATCTTCCAACATCTTCTTTTGGCTGATCCAACAATCACCTAGAAAGAAAAATACTGGCCTCCAACCTCCCCTGTAGCCAGTCCAACACACACCTTGGAAAAGTAAGCATCTTCCACCTTCTTTTGGTTGATCAATCACCTAGAAAAAGAAATACTGGCCTCCAACCTCCCCTATAGCCAGTCCAACACACGCCTAAGAAAGGTAGCATCTTCCAACATCTTCTTTTGGCTGATCCAACAATCACCTAGACAGAAAAATACTGGCCTCCAACCTCCCCTGTAGCCAGTCCAACACACACCTTGGAAAAGTAGCATCTTCCACCTTCTTTTGGTTGATCAATCACCTAGAAAAAGAAATACTGGCCTCCAACCTCCCCTATAGCCAGTCCAACACACGCCTAAGAAAGGTAGCATCTTCCAACATCTTCTTTTGGCTGATCCAACAATCACCTAGAAAGAAAAATACTGGCCTCCAACCTCCCCTGTAGCCAGTCCAACACACACCTTGGAAAAGTAGATTCTTCCACCTTCTTTTGGTTGATCAATCACCTAGAAAAAGAAATACTGGCCTCCAACCTCCCCTATAGCCAGTCCAACACACACCTTGGAAAAGTAAGCATCTTCCACCTTCTTTTGGTTGATCAATCACCTAGAAAAAGAAATACTGGCCTCCAACCTCCCCTATAGCCAGTCCAACACACGCCTAAGAAAGGTAGCATCTTCCAACATCTTCTTTTGGCTGATCCAACAATCACCTAGAAAGAAAAATACTGGCCTCCAACCTCCCCTGTAGCCAGTCCAACACACACCTTGGAAAAGTAAGCATCTTCCACCTTCTTTTGGTTGATCAATCACCTAGAAAAAGAAATACTGGCCTCCAACCTCCCCTATAGCCAGTCCAACACACGCCTAAGAAAGGTAGCATCTTCCAACATCTTCTTTTGGCTGATCCAACAATCACCTAGACAGAAAAATACTGGCCTCCAACCTCCCCTGTAGCCAGTCCAACACACACCTTGGAAAAGTAGCATCTTCCACCTTCTTTTGGTTGATCAATCACCTAGAAAAAGAAATACTGGCCTCCAACCTCCCCTATAGCCAGTCCAACACACGCCTAAGAAAGGTAGCATCTTCCAACATCTTCTTTTGGCTGATCCAACAATCACCTAGAAAGAAAAATACTGGCCTCCAACCTCCCCTGTAGCCAGTCCAACACACACCTTGGAAAAGTAGATTCTTCCACCTTCTTTTGGTTGATCAATCACCTAGAAAAAGAAATACTGGCCTCCAACCTCCCCTATAGCCAGTCCAACACACGCCTAAGAAAGGTAGCATCTTCCAACATCTTCTTTTGGCTGATCCAACAATCACATAGAAAGAAAAATACTGGCCTCCAACCTCCCCTGTAGCCAGTCCAACACACACCTAAGAAAAGTAGCATCTTCCACCCTCTTTTGGTCGATCAATCACCTAGAAAGAGAAATACTAGCCTCCAACCTCCCCTTTTGCCAGTCGAACACACACCTAAGAAAAGTAGCATCTTCCACCTTCTTTTGGTTGATCAATCACCTAGAAAAAGAAATACTGGCCTCCAACCTCCCCTATAGCCAGTCCAACACACGCCTAGGAAAGGTAGCATCTTCCAACATCTTCTTTTGGCTGATCCAACAATCACCTAGAAAGAAAAATACTGGCCTCCAACCTCCCCTGTAGCCAGTCCAACACACACCTTGGAAAAGTAGATTCTTCCACCTTCTTTTGGTTGATCAATTACCTAGAAAAAGAAATACTGGCCTCCAACCTCCCCTATAGCCAGTCCAACACACGCCTAAGAAAGGTAGCATCTTCCAACATCTTCTTTTGGCTGATCAATCACCTAGAAAGAAAAATACTGGCCTCCAACCTCCCCTGTAGCCAGTCCAACACACACCTTGGAAAAGTAGCATCTTCCACCTTCTTTTGGTTGATCAATCACCTAGAAAAAGAAATACTGGCCTCCAACCTCCCCTTTTGCCAGTCGAACACACACCTAAGAAAAGTAGCAGCCTCCTACCTCTTCTTTTGGCTGATCCAACACTCACCGAGAAAGAAGAATCTTGGCCTCCAACCTTCGCTGTAGCGATTCCAACACGTGCCGAAGAAAGGTGGCACCTTCCAACCTCTTTTGGCCGATCCAACAATCACCTAGAAAGGGACATACTGGCCTCCAACCTCCCCTATAGCCAGTCCAACACACACCTAAGAAAGGTAGCATCTTCCAACATCTTCTTTTGGCTGATCCAAGAATCACCTAGAAAGAAAAATACTGGCCTCCAACCTCCCCTGTAGCCAGTCCAACACACACCTTGGAAAAGTAGCATCTTCCACCTTCTTTTGGTTGATCAATCACCTAGAAAAAGAAATACTGGCCTCCAACCTCCCCTATAGCCAGTCCAACACACGCCTAAGAAAGGTAGCATCTTCCAACATCTTCTTTTGGCTGATTCAACAATCACCTAGAAAGAAAAATACTGGCCTCCAACCTCCCCTGTAGCCAGTCCAACACACACCTTGGAAAAGTAGCATCTTCCACCTTCTTTTGGTTGATCAATCACCTAGAGAAAGAAATACTGGCCTCCAACCTCCCCTATAGCCAGTCCAACACACGCCTAAGAAAGGTAGCATCTTCCAACATCTTCTTTTGGCTGATCCAACAATCACCTAGAAAGAAAAATACTGGCCTCCAACCTCCCCTGTAGCCAGTCCAACACACACCTAGGAAAAGTAGCATCTTCCACCCTCTTTTGGTCGATCAATCACCTAGAAAGAGAAATACTAGCCTCCAACCTCCTCTTTTGCCAGCCTCCTACCTCTTCTTTTGGCTGATCCAACACTCACCGAGAAAGAAGAATCTTGGCCTCCAACCTTCGCTGTAGCGATTCCAACACGTGCCGAAGAAAGGTAGCATCTTCCAACATCTTCTTTTGGCTGATCCAAGAATCACCTAGAAAGAAAAATACTGGCCTCCAACCTCCCCTGTAGCCAGTCCAACACACACCTTGGAAAAGTAGCATCTTCCACCTTCTTTTGGTTGATCAATCACCTAGAAAAAGAAATACTGGCCTCCAACCTCCCCTATAGCCAGTCCAACACACGCCTAAGAAAGGTAGCATCTTCCAACATCTTCTTTTGGCTGATCCAACAATCACCTAGAAAGAAAAATACTGGCCTCCAACCTCCCCTGTAGCCAGTCCAACACACACCTTGGAAAAGTAGATTCTTCCACCTTCTTTTGGTTGATCAATTACCTAGAAAAAGAAATACTGGCCTCCAACCTCCCCTATAGCCAGTCCAACACACGCCTAAGATAGGTAGCATCTTCCAACATCTTCTTTTGGCTGATCCAACAATCACCTAGAAAGAAAAATACTGGCCTCCAACCTCCCCTGTAGCCAGTCCAACACACACCTTGGAAAAGTAGATTCTTCCACCTTCTTTTGGTTGATCAATTACCTAGAAAAAGAAATACTGGCCTCCAACCTCCCCTATAGCCAGTCCAACACACGCCTAAGAAAGATAGCATCTTCCAACATCTTCTTTTGGCTGATCCAACAATCACATAGAAAGAAAAATACTGGCCTCCAACCTCCCCTGTAGCCAGTCCAACACACACCTAGGAAAAGTAGCATCTTCCACCCTCTTTTGGTCGATCAATCACCTAGAAAGAGAAATACTAGCCTCCAACCTCCCCTTTTGCCAGTCGAACACACACCTAAGAAAAGTAGCAGCCTCCTACCTCTTCTTTTGGCTGATCCAACACTCACCGAGAAAGAAGAATCTTGGCCTCCAACCTTCGCTGTAGCGATTCCAACACGTGCCGAAGAAAGGTAGCATCTTCCAACCTCTTTTGGCCGATCCAACAATCACCTAGAAAGGGACATACTGGCCTCCAACCTCCCCTATAGCCAGTCCAACACACACCTAAGTAGCATCTTCCAACCTCTTCTTTTGGCTGATCCAACAATCACCTAGAAAGAAAAATACTGGCCTCCAACCTCCCCTATAGCCAGTCCAACACACGCCTAAGAAAGGTAGCATCTTCCAACATCTTCTTTTGGCTGATCCAACAATCACCTAGAAAGAAAAATACTGGCCTCCAACCTCCCCTGTAGCCAGTCCAACACATACCTTGGAAAAGTAAGCATCTTCCACCTTCTTTTGGTTGATCAATCACCTAGAAAAAGAAATACTGGCCTCCAACCTCCCCTATAGCCAGTCCAACACACGCCTAAGAAAGGTAGCATCTTCCAACATCTTCTTTTGGCTGATCCAACAATCACCTAGACAGAAAAATACTGGCCTCCAACCTCCCCTGTAGCCAGTCCAACACACACCTTGGAAAAGTAGCATCTTCCACCTTCTTTTGGTTGATCAATCACCTAGAAAAAGAAATACTGGCCTCCAACCTCCCCTATAGCCAGTCCAACACACGCCTAAGAAAGGTAGCATCTTCCAACATCTTCTTTTGGCTGATCCAACAATCACCTAGAAAGAAAAATACTGGCCTCCAACCTCCCCTGTAGCCAGTCCAACACACACCTTGGAAAAGTAGATTCTTCCACCTTCTTTTGGTTGATCAATCACCTAGAAAAAGAAATACTGGCCTCCAACCTCCCCTATAGCCAGTCCAACACACACCTTGGAAAAGTAAGCATCTTCCACCTTCTTTTGGTTGATCAATCACCTAGAAAAAGAAATACTGGCCTCCAACCTCCCCTATAGCCAGTCCAACACACGCCTAAGAAAGGTAGCATCTTCCAACATCTTCTTTTGGCTGATCCAACAATCACCTAGAAAGAAAAATACTGGCCTCCAACCTCCCCTGTAGCCAGTCCAACACACACCTTGGAAAAGTAAGCATCTTCCACCTTCTTTTGGTTGATCAATCACCTAGAAAAAGAAATACTGGCCTCCAACCTCCCCTATAGCCAGTCCAACACACGCCTAAGAAAGGTAGCATCTTCCAACATCTTCTTTTGGCTGATCCAACAATCACCTAGACAGAAAAATACTGGCCTCCAACCTCCCCTGTAGCCAGTCCAACACACACCTTGGAAAAGTAGCATCTTCCACCTTCTTTTGGTTGATCAATCACCTAGAAAAAGAAATACTGGCCTCCAACCTCCCCTATAGCCAGTCCAACACACGCCTAAGAAAGGTAGCATCTTCCAACATCTTCTTTTGGCTGATCCAACAATCACCTAGAAAGAAAAATACTGGCCTCCAACCTCCCCTGTAGCCAGTCCAACACACACCTTGGAAAAGTAGATTCTTCCACCTTCTTTTGGTTGATCAATCACCTAGAAAAAGAAATACTGGCCTCCAACCTCCCCTATAGCCAGTCCAACACACGCCTAAGAAAGGTAGCATCTTCCAACATCTTCTTTTGGCTGATCCAACAATCACATAGAAAGAAAAATACTGGCCTCCAACCTCCCCTGTAGCCAGTCCAACACACACCTAAGAAAAGTAGCATCTTCCACCCTCTTTTGGTCGATCAATCACCTAGAAAGAGAAATACTAGCCTCCAACCTCCCCTTTTGCCAGTCGAACACACACCTAAGAAAAGTAGCAGCCTCCTACCTCTTCTTTTGGCTGATCCAACACTCACCGAGAAAGAAGAATCTTGGCCTCCAACCTTCGCTGTAGCGATTCCAACACGTGCCGAAGAAAGGTAGCATCTTCCAACCTCTTTTGGCCGATCCAACAATCACCTAGAAAGGGACATACTGGCCTCCAACCTCCCCTATAGCCAGTCCAACACACACCTAAAAAAGGTAGCATCTTCCAACATCTTCTTTTGGCTGATCCAACAATCACCTAGAAAGAAAAATACTGGCCTCCAACCTCCCCTGTAGCCAGTCCAACACACACCTTGGAAAAGTAGATTCTTCCACCTTCTTTTGGTTGATCAATTACCTAGAAAAAGAAATACTGGCCTCCAACCTCCCCTATAGCCAGTCCAACACACACCTAAGAAAAGTAGCAGCCTCCTACCTCTTCTTTTGGCTGATCCAACACTCACCGAGAAAGAAGAATCTTGGCCTCCAACCTTCGCTGTAGCGATTCCAACACGTGCCGAAGAAAGGTGGCACCTTCCAACCTCTTTTGGCCGATCCAACAATCACCTAGAAAGGGACATACTGGCCTCCAACCTCCCCTATAGCCAGTCCAACACACACCTAAGAAAGGTAGCATCTTCCAACATCTTCTTTTGGCTGATCCAAGAATCACCTAGAAAGAAAAATACTGGCCTCCAACCTCCCCTGTAGCCAGTCCAACACACACCTTGGAAAAGTAGCATCTTCCACCTTCTTTTGGTTGATCAATCACCTAGAAAAAGAAATACTGGCCTCCAACCTCCCCTATAGCCAGTCCAACACACGCCTAAGAAAGGTAGCATCTTCCAACATCTTCTTTTGGCTGATTCAACAATCACCTAGAAAGAAAAATACTGGCCTCCAACCTCCCCTGTAGCCAGTCCAACACACACCTTGGAAAAGTAGCATCTTCCACCTTCTTTTGGTTGATCAATCACCTAGAGAAAGAAATACTGGCCTCCAACCTCCCCTATAGCCAGTCCAACACACGCCTAAGAAAGGTAGCATCTTCCAACATCTTCTTTTGGCTGATCCAACAATCACCTAGAAAGAAAAATACTGGCCTCCAACCTCCCCTGTAGCCAGTCCAACACACACCTAGGAAAAGTAGCATCTTCCACCCTCTTTTGGTCGATCAATCACCTAGAAAGAGAAATACTAGCCTCCAACCTCCTCTTTTGCCAGCCTCCTACCTCTTCTTTTGGCTGATCCAACACTCACCGAGAAAGAAGAATCTTGGCCTCCAACCTTCGCTGTAGCGATTCCAACACGTGCCGAAGAAAGGTAGCATCTTCCAACATCTTCTTTTGGCTGATCCAAGAATCACCTAGAAAGAAAAATACTGGCCTCCAACCTCCCCTGTAGCCAGTCCAACACACACCTTGGAAAAGTAGCATCTTCCACCTTCTTTTGGTTGATCAATCACCTAGAAAAAGAAATACTGGCCTCCAACCTCCCCTATAGCCAGTCCAACACACGCCTAAGAAAGGTAGCATCTTCCAACATCTTCTTTTGGCTGATCCAACAATCACCTAGAAAGAAAAATACTGGCCTCCAACCTCCCCTGTAGCCAGTCCAACACACACCTTGGAAAAGTAGATTCTTCCACCTTCTTTTGGTTGATCAATTACCTAGAAAAAGAAATACTGGCCTCCAACCTCCCCTATAGCCAGTCCAACACACGCCTAAGATAGGTAGCATCTTCCAACATCTTCTTTTGGCTGATCCAACAATCACCTAGAAAGAAAAATACTGGCCTCCAACCTCCCCTGTAGCCAGTCCAACACACACCTTGGAAAAGTAGATTCTTCCACCTTCTTTTGGTTGATCAATTACCTAGAAAAAGAAATACTGGCCTCCAACCTCCCCTATAGCCAGTCCAACACACGCCTAAGAAAGATAGCATCTTCCAACATCTTCTTTTGGCTGATCCAACAATCACATAGAAAGAAAAATACTGGCCTCCAACCTCCCCTGTAGCCAGTCCAACACACACCTAGGAAAAGTAGCATCTTCCACCCTCTTTTGGTCGATCAATCACCTAGAAAGAGAAATACTAGCCTCCAACCTCCCCTTTTGCCAGTCGAACACACACCTAAGAAAAGTAGCAGCCTCCTACCTCTTCTTTTGGCTGATCCAACACTCACCGAGAAAGAAGAATCTTGGCCTCCAACCTTCGCTGTAGCGATTCCAACACGTGCCGAAGAAAGGTAGCATCTTCCAACCTCTTTTGGCCGATCCAACAATCACCTAGAAAGGGACATACTGGCCTCCAACCTCCCCTATAGCCAGTCCAACACACACCTAAGTAGCATCTTCCAACCTCTTCTTTTGGCTGATCCAACAATCACCTAGAAAGAAAAATACTGGCCTCCAACCTCCCCTATAGCCAGTCCAACACACGCCTAAGAAAGGTAGCATCTTCCAACATCTTCTTTTGGCTGATCCAACAATCACCTAGAAAGAAAAATACTGGCCTCCAACCTCCCCTGTAGCCAGTCCAACACACACCTTGGAAAAGTAAGCATCTTCCACCTTCTTTTGGTTGATCAATCACCTAGAAAAAGAAATACTGGCCTCCAACCTCCCCTATAGCCAGTCCAACACACGCCTAAGAAAGGTAGCATCTTCCAACATCTTCTTTTGGCTGATCCAACAATCACCTAGACAGAAAAATACTGGCCTCCAACCTCCCCTGTAGCCAGTCCAACACACACCTTGGAAAAGTAGCATCTTCCACCTTCTTTTGGTTGATCAATCACCTAGAAAAAGAAATACTGGCCTCCAACCTCCCCTATAGCCAGTCCAACACACGCCTAAGAAAGGTAGCATCTTCCAACATCTTCTTTTGGCTGATCCAACAATCACCTAGAAAGAAAAATACTGGCCTCCAACCTCCCCTGTAGCCAGTCCAACACACACCTTGGAAAAGTAGATTCTTCCACCTTCTTTTGGTTGATCAATCACCTAGAAAAAGAAATACTGGCCTCCAACCTCCCCTATAGCCAGTCCAACACACACCTTGGAAAAGTAAGCATCTTCCACCTTCTTTTGGTTGATCAATCACCTAGAAAAAGAAATACTGGCCTCCAACCTCCCCTATAGCCAGTCCAACACACGCCTAAGAAAGGTAGCATCTTCCAACATCTTCTTTTGGCTGATCCAACAATCACCTAGAAAGAAAAATACTGGCCTCCAACCTCCCCTGTAGCCAGTCCAACACACACCTTGGAAAAGTAAGCATCTTCCACCTTCTTTTGGTTGATCAATCACCTAGAAAAAGAAATACTGGCCTCCAACCTCCCCTATAGCCAGTCCAACACACGCCTAAGAAAGGTAGCATCTTCCAACATCTTCTTTTGGCTGATCCAACAATCACCTAGACAGAAAAATACTGGCCTCCAACCTCCCCTGTAGCCAGTCCAACACACACCTTGGAAAAGTAGCATCTTCCACCTTCTTTTGGTTGATCAATCACCTAGAAAAAGAAATACTGGCCTCCAACCTCCCCTATAGCCAGTCCAACACACGCCTAAGAAAGGTAGCATCTTCCAACATCTTCTTTTGGCTGATCCAACAATCACCTAGAAAGAAAAATACTGGCCTCCAACCTCCCCTGTAGCCAGTCCAACACACACCTTGGAAAAGTAGATTCTTCCACCTTCTTTTGGTTGATCAATCACCTAGAAAAAGAAATACTGGCCTCCAACCTCCCCTATAGCCAGTCCAACACACGCCTAAGAAAGGTAGCATCTTCCAACATCTTCTTTTGGCTGATCCAACAATCACATAGAAAGAAAAATACTGGCCTCCAACCTCCCCTGTAGCCAGTCCAACACACACCTAAGAAAAGTAGCATCTTCCACCCTCTTTTGGTCGATCAATCACCTAGAAAGAGAAATACTAGCCTCCAACCTCCCCTTTTGCCAGTCGAACACACACCTAAGAAAAGTAGCAGCCTCCTACCTCTTCTTTTGGCTGATCCAACACTCACCGAGAAAGAAGAATCTTGGCCTCCAACCTTCGCTGTAGCGATTCCAACACGTGCCGAAGAAAGGTAGCATCTTCCAACCTCTTTTGGCCGATCCAACAATCACCTAGAAAGGGACATACTGGCCTCCAACCTCCCCTATAGCCAGTCCAACACACACCTAAAAAAGGTAGCATCTTCCAACATCTTCTTTTGGCTGATCCAACAATCACCTAGAAAGAAAAATACTGGCCTCCAACCTCCCCTGTAGCCAGTCCAACACACACCTTGGAAAAGTAGATTCTTCCACCTTCTTTTGGTTGATCAATTACCTAGAAAAAGAAATACTGGCCTCCAACCTCCCCTATAGCCAGTCCAACACACACCTAAGAAAAGTAGCAGCCTCCTACCTCTTCTTTTGGCTGATCCAACACTCACCGAGAAAGAAGAATCTTGGCCTCCAACCTTCGCTGTAGCGATTCCAACACGTGCCGAAGAAAGGTGGCACCTTCCAACCTCTTTTGGCCGATCCAACAATCACCTAGAAAGGGACATACTGGCCTCCAACCTCCCCTATAGCCAGTCCAACACACACCTAAGAAAGGTAGCATCTTCCAACATCTTCTTTTGGCTGATCCAAGAATCACCTAGAAAGAAAAATACTGGCCTCCAACCTCCCCTGTAGCCAGTCCAACACACACCTTGGAAAAGTAGCATCTTCCACCTTCTTTTGGTTGATCAATCACCTAGAAAAAGAAATACTGGCCTCCAACCTCCCCTATAGCCAGTCCAACACACGCCTAAGAAAGGTAGCATCTTCCAACATCTTCTTTTGGCTGATTCAACAATCACCTAGAAAGAAAAATACTGGCCTCCAACCTCCCCTGTAGCCAGTCCAACACACACCTTGGAAAAGTAGCATCTTCCACCTTCTTTTGGTTGATCAATCACCTAGAGAAAGAAATACTGGCCTCCAACCTCCCCTATAGCCAGTCCAACACACGCCTAAGAAAGGTAGCATCTTCCAACATCTTCTTTTGGCTGATCCAACAATCACCTAGAAAGAAAAATACTGGCCTCCAACCTCCCCTGTAGCCAGTCCAACACACACCTAGGAAAAGTAGCATCTTCCACCCTCTTTTGGTCGATCAATCACCTAGAAAGAGAAATACTAGCCTCCAACCTCCCCTTTTGCCAGCCTCCTACCTCTTCTTTTGGCTGATCCAACACTCACCGAGAAAGAAGAATCTTGGCCTCCAACCTTCGCTGTAGCGATTCCAACACGTGCCGAAGAAAGGTAGCATCTTCCAACATCTTCTTTTGGCTGATCCAAGAATCACCTAGAAAGAAAAATACTGGCCTCCAACCTCCCCTGTAGCCAGTCCAACACACACCTTGGAAAAGTAGCATCTTCCACCTTCTTTTGGTTGATCAATCACCTAGAAAAAGAAATACTGGCCTCCAACCTCCCCTATAGCCAGTCCAACACACGCCTAAGAAAGGTAGCATCTTCCAACATCTTCTTTTGGCTGATCCAACAATCACCTAGAAAGAAAAATACTGGCCTCCAACCTCCCCTGTAGCCAGTCCAACACACACCTTGGAAAAGTAGATTCTTCCACCTTCTTTTGGTTGATCAATTACCTAGAAAAAGAAATACTGGCCTCCAACCTCCCCTATAGCCAGTCCAACACACGCCTAAGATAGGTAGCATCTTCCAACATCTTCTTTTGGCTAATCCAACAATCACCTAGAAAGAAAAATACTGGCCTCCAACCTCCCCTGTAGCCAGTCCAACACACACCTTGGAAAAGTAGATTCTTCCACCTTCTTTTGGTTGATCAATTACCTAGAAAAAGAAATACTGGCCTCCAACCTCCCCTATAGCCAGTCCAACACACGCCTAAGAAAGATAGCATCTTCCAACATCTTCTTTTGGCTGATCCAACAATCACATAGAAAGAAAAATACTGGCCTCCAACCTCCCCTGTAGCCAGTCCAACACACACCTAGGAAAAGTAGCATCTTCCACCCTCTTTTGGTCGATCAATCACCTAGAAAGAGAAATACTAGCCTCCAACCTCCCCTTTTGCCAGTCGAACACACACCTAAGAAAAGTAGCAGCCTCCTACCTCTTCTTTTGGCTGATCCAACACTCACCGAGAAAGAAGAATCTTGGCCTCCAACCTTCGCTGTAGCGATTCCAACACGTGCCGAAGAAAGGTAGCATCTTCCAACCTCTTTTGGCCGATCCAACAATCACCTAGAAAGGGACATACTGGCCTCCAACCTCCCCTATAGCCAGTCCAACACACACCTAAGTAGCATCTTCCAACCTCTTCTTTTGGCTGATCCAACAATCACCTAGAAAGAAAAATACTGGCCTCCAACCTCCCCTATAGCCAGTCCAACACACGCCTAAGAAAGGTAGCATCTTCCAACATCTTCTTTTGGCTGATCCAACAATCACCTAGAAAGAAAAATACTGGCCTCCAACCTCCCCTGTAGCCAGTCCAACACACACCTTGGAAAAGTAAGCATCTTCCACCTTCTTTTGGTTGATCAATCACCTAGAAAAAGAAATACTGGCCTCCAACCTCCCCTATAGCCAGTCCAACACACGCCTAAGAAAGGTAGCATCTTCCAACATCTTCTTTTGGCTGATCCAACAATCACCTAGACAGAAAAATACTGGCCTCCAACCTCCCCTGTAGCCAGTCCAACACACACCTTGGAAAAGTAGCATCTTCCACCTTCTTTTGGTTGATCAATCACCTAGAAAAAGAAATACTGGCCTCCAACCTCCCCTATAGCCAGTCCAACACACGCCTAAGAAAGGTAGCATCTTCCAACATCTTCTTTTGGCTGATCCAACAATCACCTAGAAAGAAAAATACTGGCCTCCAACCTCCCCTGTAGCCAGTCCAACACACACCTTGGAAAAGTAGATTCTTCCACCTTCTATTGGTTGATCAATCACCTAGAAAAAGAAATACTGGCCTCCAACCTCCCCTATAGCCAGTCCAACACACACCTTGGAAAAGTAAGCATCTTCCACCTTCTTTTGGTTGATCAATCACCTAGAAAAAGAAATACTGGCCTCCAACCTCCCCTATAGCCAGTCCAACACACGCCTAAGAAAGGTAGCATCTTCCAACATCTTCTTTTGGCTGATCCAACAATCACCTAGAAAGAAAAATACTGGCCTCCAACCTCCCCTGTAGCCAGTCCAACACACACCTTGGAAAAGTAAGCATCTTCCACCTTCTTTTGGTTGATCAATCACCTAGAAAAAGAAATACTGGCCTCCAACCTCCCCTATAGCCAGTCCAACACACGCCTAAGAAAGGTAGCATCTTCCAACATCTTCTTTTGGCTGATCCAACAATCACCTAGACAGAAAAATACTGGCCTCCAACCTCCCCTGTAGCCAGTCCAACACACACCTAAGAAAAGTAGCATCTTCCACCCTCTTTTGGTCGATCAATCACCTAGAAAGAGAAATACTAGCCTCCAACCTCCCCTTTTGCCAGTCGAACACACACCTAAGAAAAGTAGCAGCCTCCTACCTCTTCTTTTGGCTGATCCAACACTCACCGAGAAAGAAGAATCTTGGCCTCCAACCTTCGCTGTAGCGATTCCAACACGTGCCGAAGAAAGGTAGCATCTTCCAACCTCTTTTGGCCGATCCAACAATCACCTAGAAAGGGACATACTGGCCTCCAACCTCCCCTATAGCCAGTCCAACACACACCTAAAAAAGGTAGCATCTTCCAACCTCTTCTTTTGGCTGATCCAACAATCACCTAGAAAGAAAAATACTGGCCTCCAACCTCCCCTGTAGCCAGTCCAACACACACCTTGGAAAAGTAGCATCTTCCACCTTCTTTTGGTTGATCAATCACCTAGAAAAAGAAATACTGGCCTCCAACCTCCCCTATAGCCAGTCCAACACACGCCTAGGAAAGGTAGCATCTTCCAACATCTTCTTTTGGCTGATCACACAATCACCTAGAAAGAAAAATACTGGCCTCCAACCTCCCCTGTAGCCAGTCCAACACACACCTTGGAAAAGTAGATTCTTCCACCTTCTTTTGGTTGACCAATTACCTAGAAAAAGAAATACTGGCCTCCAACCTCCCCTATAGCCAGTCCAACACACGCCTAAGAAAGGTAGCATCTTCCAACATCTTCTTTTGGCTGATCCAACAATCACCTAGAAAGAAAAATACTGGCCTCCAACCTCCCCTGTAGCCAGTCCAACACACACCTTGGAAAAGTAGCATCTTCCACCTTCTTTTGGTTGATTAATCACCTAGAAAAAGAAATACTGGCCTCCAACCTCCCCTATAGCCAGTCCAACACACGCCTAAGAAAGGTAGCATCTTCCAACATCTTCTTTTGGCTGATCAATCACCTAGAAAGAAAAATACTGGCCTCCAACCTCCCCTGTAGCCAGTCCAACACACACCTTGGAAAAGTAGCATCTTCCACCTTCTTTTGGTTGATCAATCACCTAGAAAAAGAAATACTGGCCTCCAACCTCCCCTTTTGCCAGTCGAACACACACCTAAGAAAAGTAGCAGCCTCCTACCTCTTCTTTTGGCTGACCCAACACTCACCGAGAAAGAAGAATCTTGGCCTCCAACCTTCGCTGTAGCGATTCCAACACGTGCCGAAGAAAGGTGGCACCTTCCAACCTCTTTTGGCCGATCCAACAATCACCTAGAAAGGGACATACTGGCCTCCAACCTCCCCTATAGCCAGTCCAACACACACCTAAGAAAGGTAGCATCTTCCAACATCTTCTTTTGGCTGATCCAAGAATCACCTAGAAAGAAAAATACTGGCCTCCAACCTCCCCTGTAGCCAGTCCAACACACACCTTGGAAAAGTAGCATCTTCCACCTTCTTTTGGTTGATCAATCACCTAGAAAAAGAAATACTGGCCTCCAACCTCCCCTATAGCCAGTCCAACACACGCCTAAGAAAGGTAGCATCTTCCAACATCTTCTTTTGGCTGATTCAACAATCACCTAGAAAGAAAAATACTGGCCTCCAACCTCCCCTGTAGCCAGTCCAACACACACCTTGGAAAAGTAGCATCTTCCACCTTCTTTTGGTTGATCAATCACCTAGAAAAAGAAATACTGGCCTCCAACCTCCCCTATAGCCAGTCCAACACACGCCTAAGAAAGGTAGCATCTTCCAACATCTTCTTTTGGCTGATCCAACAATCACCTAGAAAGAAAAATACTGGCCTCCAACCTCCCCTGTAGCCAGTCCAACACACACCTTGGAAAAGTAAGAATCTTCCACCTTCTTTTGGTTGATCAATCACCTAGAAAAAGAAATACTGGCCTCCAACCTCCCCTATAGCCAGTCCAACACACGCCTAAGAAAGGTAGCATCTTCCAACATCTTCTTTTGGCTGATCCAACAATCACCTAGAAAGAAAAATACTGGCCTCCAACCTCCCCTGTAGCCAGTCCAACACACACCTTGGAAAAGTAGATTCTTCCACCTTCTTTTGGTTGATCAATCACCTAGAAAAAGAAATACTGGCCTCCAACCTCCCCTATAGCCAGTCCAACACACGCCTAAGAAAGGTAGCATCTTCCAACATCTTCTTTTGGCTGATCCAACAATCACATAGAAAGAAAAATACTGGCCTCCAACCTCCCCTGTAGCCAGTCCAACACACACCTAAGAAAAGTAGCATCTTCCACCCTCTTTTGGTCGATCAATCACCTAGAAAGAGAAATACTAGCCTCCAACCTCCCCTTTTGCCAGTCGAACACACACCTAAGAAAAGTAGCAGCCTCCTACCTCTTCTTTTGGCTGATCCAACACTCACCGAGAAAGAAGAATCTTGGCCTCCAACCTTCGCTGTAGCGATTCCAACACGTGCCGAAGAAAGGTAGCATCTTCCAACCTCTTTTGGCCGATCCAACAATCACCTAGAAAGGGACATACTGGCCTCCAACCTCCCCTATAGCCAGTCCAACACACACCTAAAAAAGGTAGCATCTTCCAACCTCTTCTTTTGGCTGATCCAACAATCACCTAGAAAGAAAAATACTGGCCTCCAACCTCCCCTGTAGCCAGTCCAACACACACCTTGGAAAAGTAGCATCTTCCACCTTCTTTTGGTTGATCAATCACCTAGAAAAAGAAATACTGGCCTCCAACCTCCCCTATAGCCAGTCCAACACACGCCTAAGAAAGGTAGCATCTTCCAACATCTTCTTTTGGCTGATTCAACAATCACCTAGAAAGAAAAATACTGGCCTCCAACCTCCCCTGTAGCCAGTCCAACACACACCTTGGAAAAGTAGCATCTTCCACCTTCTTTTGGTTGATCAATCACCTAGAAAAAGAAATACTGGCCTCCAACCTCCCCTATAGCCAGTCCAACACACGCCTAAGAAAGGTAGCATCTTCCAACATCTTCTTTTGGCTGATCCAACAATCACCTAGAAAGAAAAATACTGGCCTCCAACCTCCCCTGTAGCCAGTCCAACACACACCTAGGAAAAGTAGCATCTTCCACCCTCTTTTGGTCGATCAATCACCTAGAAAGAGAAATACTAGCCTCCAACCTCCCCTTTTGCCAGTCGAACACACACCTAAGAAAAGTAGCAGCCTCCTACCTCTTCTTTTGGCTGATCCAACACTCACCGAGAAAGAAGAATCTTGGCCTCCAAACTTCGCTGTAGCGATTCCAACACGTGCCGAAGAAAGGTAGCATCTTCCAACCTCTTTTGGCCGATCCAACAATCACCTAGAAAGGGACATACTGGCCTCCAACCTCCCCTATAGCCAGTCCAACACACACCTAAGAAAGGTAGCATCTTCCAACCTCTTCTTTTGGCTGATCCAACAATCACCTAGAAAGAAAAATACTGGCCTCCAACCTCCCCTATAGCCAGTCCAACACACACCTTGGAAAAGTAGCATCTTCCACCTTCTTTTGGTTGATCAATCACCTAGAAAAAGAAATACTGGCCTCCAACCTCCCCTATAGCCAGTCCAACACACGCCTAAGAAAGGTAGCATCTTCCAACATCTTCTTTTGGCTGATCCAACAATCACCTAGAAAGAAAAATACTGGCCTCCAACCTCCCCTGTAGCCAGTCCAACACACTTTGGAAAAGTAGATTCTTCCACCTTCTTTTGGTTGATCAATTACCTAGAAAAAGAAATACTGGCCTCCAACCTCCCCTATAGCCAGTCCAACACACGCCTAAGAAAGGTAGCATCTTCCAACATCTTCTTTCGGCTGATCCAACAATCACCTAGAAAGAAAAATACTGGCCTCCAACCTCCCCTATAGCGAGTCCAACACACGCCTAAGAAAGGTAGCATCTTCCAACATCTTCTTTTGGCTGATCCAACAATCACCTAGAAAGAAAAATACTGGCCTCCAACCTCCCCTGTAGCCAGTCCAACACACACCTAGGAAAAGTAGCATCTTCCACCCTCTTTTGGTCGATCAATCACCTAGAAAGGGAAATACTAGCCTCCAACCTCCCTTTTGCCAGTCGAACACACACCTAAGGAAAGTAGCAGCCTCCTACCTCTTCTTTTGGCTGATCCAACACTCACCGAGAAAGAAGAATCTTGGCCTCCAACCTTCGCTGTAGCGATTCCAACACGTGCCGAAGAAAGGTAGCATCTTCCAACCTCTTTTGGCCGATCCAACAATCACCTAGAAAGAAAAATACTGGCCTCCAACCTCCCCTATAGCCAGTCCAACACACGCCTAAGAAAGGTAGCATCTTCCAACATCTTTTGGCTGATCCAACAATCACCTAGAAAGAAAAATACTGGCCTCCAACCTCCCCTGTAGCCAGTCCAACACACACCTTGGAAAAGTAGCATCTTCCACCTTCTTTTGGTTGATCAATCACCTAGAAAAAGAAATACTGGCCTCCAACCTCCCCTATAGCCAGTCCAACACACGCCTAAGAAAGGTAGCATCTTCCAACATCTTCTTTTGGCTGATCCAACAATCAACTAGAAAGAAAAATACTGGCCTCCAACCTCCCCTGTAGCCAGTCCAACACACACCTAGGAAAAGTAGCATCTTCCACCCTCTTTTGGTTGATCAATCACCTAGAAAGAGAAATACTGGCCTCCAACCTCCCCTATAGCCAGTCCAACACACGCCTAAGAAAGGTAGCATCTTCCAACCTCTTCTTTTGGCTGATCCAACAATTACCTAGAAAGAAAAATACTGGCCTCCAACCTCCCCTGTAGCCAGTCCAACACACACCTAAGAAAAGTAGCATCTTCCACCCTCTTTTGGTCGATCAATCACCTAGAAAGAGAAATACTAGCCTCCAACCTCCCCTTTTGCCAGTCCAACACACACCTAAGAAAAGTAGCAGCCTCCTACCTCTTCTTTTGGCTGATCCAACAATTACCTAGAAAGAAAAATACTGGCCTCCAACCTCCCCTATAGCCAGTCCAACACACGCCTAAGAAAGGTAGCATCTTCCAACATCTTTTTGCTGATCCAACAATCACCTAGAAAGAAAAATACTGGCCTCCAACCTCCCCTATAGCCAGTCCAACACACGCCTAAGAAAGGTAGCATCTTCCAACATCTTCTTTTGGCTGATACAACACTCACCTAGAAAGAAAAATACTGGCCTCCAACCTTCCCTGTAGCCATTCCAACACGTGCCGAAGAAAGGTAGCATCTTCCAACCTCTTTTGGCTGATCCAACAATCACCTAGAAAGGGAAATACTGGCCTCCAACCTCCCCTATAGCCAGTCCAACACACACCTAAGAAAGGTAGCATCTTCCAACCTCTTCTTTTGGCTGATCCAACAATCACCTAGAAAGAAAAATACTGGCCTCCAACCTCCCCTGTAGCCAGTCCAACACACACCTAGGAAAAGTAGCATCTTCCACCCTCTTTTGGTTGATCAATAACCTAGAAAGAGAAATACTGGCCTCCAACCTCCCCTATAGCCAGTCCAACACACGCCTAAGAAAGGTAGCATCTTCCAACATCTTCTTTTGGCTGATCCAACAATCACATAGAAAGAAAAATACTGGCCTCCAACCTCCCCTGTAGCCAGTCCAACACACACCTAGGAAAAGTAGCATCTTCCATCCTCTTTTGGTCGATCAATCACCTAGAAAGAGAAATACTAGCCTCCAACCTCCCCTTTTGCCAGTCGAACACACACCTAAGAAAAGTAACAGCCTCCTACCTCTTCTTTTGGCTGATCCAACACTCACCGAGAAAGAAGAATCTTGGCCTCCAACCTTCGCTGTAGCGATTCCAACACGTGCCGAAGAAAGGTAGCATCTTCCAACCTCTTTTGGCCGATCCAACAATCACCTAGAAAGGGACATACTGGCCTCCAACCTCCCCTATAGCCAGTCCAACACACACCTAAGAAAGGTAGCATCTTCCAACCTCTTCTTTTGGCTGATCCAACAATCACCTAGAAAGAAAAATACTGGCCTCCAACCTCCCCTGTAGCCAGTCCAACACACACCTTGGAAAAGTAGATTCTTCCACCTTCTTTTGGTTGATCAATCACCTAGAAAAAGAAATACTGGCCTCCAACCTCCCCTATAGCCAGTCCAACACACGCCTAAGAAAGGTAGCATCTTCCAACATCTTCTTTTGGCTGATCCAACAATCACCTAGAAAGAAAAATACTGGCCTCCAACCTCCCCTGTAGCCAGTCCAACACACACCTAGGAAAAGTAGCATCTTCCACCCTCTTTTGGTTGATCAATTACCTAGAAAGAGAAATACTAGCCTCCAACCTCCCCTTTTGCCAGTCGAACACACACCTAAGAAAAGTAGCAGCCTCCTACCTCTTCTTTTGGCTGATACAACAATCACCTAGAAAGAAAAATACTGGCCTCCAACCTCCCCTATAGCCAGTCCAACACACGCCTAAGAAAGGTAGCAGCTTCCAACATCTTCTTTTGGCTGATCCAACAATCAACTAAAAAGAAAAATACTGGCCTCCAACCTCCCCTGTAGCCAGTCCAACACACACCTAGGAAAAGTAGCATCTTCCACCCTCTTTTGGTTGATCAATCACCTAGAAAGAGAAATACTGGCCTCCAACCTCCCCTATAGCCAGTCCAACACACGCCTAAGAAAGGTAGCATCTTCCAACCTCTTCTTTTGGCTGATCCAACAATTACCTAGAAAGAAAAATACTGGCCTCCAACCTCCCCTATAGCCAGTCCAACACACACCTAAGAAAAGTAGCATCTTCCAACATCTTCTTTTTGCTGATCCAACAATCACCTAGAAAGAAAAATACTGGCCTCCAACCTCCCCTATAGCCAGTCCAACACACGCCTAAGAAAGGTAGCATCTTCCAACATCTTCTTTTGGCTGATACAACACTCACCTAGAAAGAAAAATACTGGCCTCCAACCTTCCCTGTAGCCATTCCAACACGTGCCGAAGAAAGGTAGCATCTTCCAACCTCTTTTGGCTGATCCAACAATCACCTAGAAAGGGAAATACTGGCCTCCAACCTCCCCTATAGCCAGTCCAACACACACCTAAGAAAGGTAGCATCTTCCAACCTCTTCTTTTGGCTGATCCAACAATCACCTAGAAAGAAAAATACTGGCCTCCAACCTCCCCTGTAGCCAGTCCAACACACACCTAGGAAAAGTAGCATCTTCCACCCTCTTTTGGTTGATCAATAACCTAGAAAGAGAAATACTGGCCTCCAACCTCCCCTATAGCCAGTCCAACACACGCCTAAGAAAGGTAGCATCTTCCAACATCTTCTTTTGGCTGATCCAACAATCACATAGAAAGAAAAATACTGGCCTCCAACCTCCCCTGTAGCCAGTCCAACACACACCTAGGAAAAGTAGCATCTTCCATCCTCTTTTGGTCGATCAATCACCTAGAAAGAGAAATACTAGCCTCCAACCTCCCCTTTTGCCAGTCGAACACACACCTAAGAAAAGTAACAGCCTCCTACCTCTTCTTTTGGCTGATCCAACACTCACCGAGAAAGAAGAATCTTGGCCTCCAACCTTCGCTGTAGCGATTCCAACACGTGCCGAAGAAAGGTAGCATCTTCCAACCTCTTTTGGCCGATCCAACAAACACCTAGAAAGGGACATACTGGCCTCCAACCTCCCCTATAGCCAGTCCAACACACACCTAAGAAAGGTAGCATCTTCCAACCTCTTCTTTTGGCTGATCCAACAATCACCTAGAAAGAAAAATACTGGCCTCCAACCTCCCCTATAGCCAGTCCAACACACGCCTAAGAAAGGTAGCAGCTTCCAACATCTTCTTTTGGCTGATCCAACAATCACCTAGAAAGAAAAATACTGGCCTCCAACCTCCCCTGTAGCCAGTCCAACACACACCTTGGAAAAGTAGCATCTTCCTCCTTCTTTTGGTTGATCAATCAGCTAGAAAAAGAAATACTGGCCTCCAACCTCCCCTATAGCCAGTCCAACACACACCTAAGAAAGGTAGCATCTTCCAACCTCTTCTTTTGGCTGATCCAACAATCACCTAGAAAGAAAAATACTGGCCTCCAACCTCCCCTATAGCCAGTCCAACACACGCCTAAGAAAGGTAGCATCTTCCAACATCTTCTTTTGGCTGATCCAACAATCACCTAGAAAGAAAAATACTGGCCTCCAACCTCCCCTGTAGCCAGTCCAACACACACCTAGGAAAAGTAGCATCTTCCACCCTCTTTTGGTCGATCAATTACCTAGAAAGAGAAATACTAGCCTCCAACCTCCCCTTTTGCCAGTCGAACACACACCTAAGAAAAGTAGTAGCCTCCTACCTCTTCTTTTGGCTGATCCAACACTAACCGAGAAAGAAGAATCTTGGCCTCCAACCTTCGCTGTAGCGATTCCAACACGTGCCGAAGAAAGGTAGCATCTTCCAACCTCTTTTGGCCGATCCAACAAACACCTAGAAAGGGACATACTGGCCTCCAACCTCCCCTATAGCCAGTCCAACACACGCCTAAGAAAGGTAGCAGCTTCCAACATCTTTTGGCTGATCCAACAATCACCTAGAAAGAAAAATACTGGCCTCCAACCTCCCCTGTAGCCAGTCCAACACACACCTTGGAAAAGTAGCATCTTCCTCCTTCTTTTGGTTGATCAATCAGCTAGAAAAAGAAATACTGGCCTCCAACCTCCCCTATAGCCAGTCCAACACACACCTAAGAAAGGTAGCATCTTCCAACCTCTTCTTTTGGCTGATCCAACAATCACCTAGAAAGAAAAATACTGGCCTCCAACCTCCCCTGTAGCCAGTCCAACACACACCTTGGAAAAGTAGATTCTTCCACCTTCTTTTGGTTGATCAATCAGCTAGAAAAAGAAATACTGGCCTCCAACCTCCCCTATAGCCAGTCCAACACACGCCTAAGAAAGGTAGCATCTTCCAACATCTTCTTTTGGCTGATCCAACAATCACCTAGAAAGAAAAATACTGGCCTCCAACCTCCCCTGTAGCCAGTCCAACACACACCTTGGAAAAGTCGATTCTTCCACCTTCTTTTGGTTGATCAATCACCTAGAAAAAGAAATACTGGCCTCCAACCTCCCCTATAGCCAGTCCAACACACGCCTAAGAAAGGTAGCATCTTCCAACATCTTCTTTTCATCTTCTCGCCTGGGAGGAGCTATGGGGCGATCGCATGCCACCGGAGGTGCGCTCGCGCCCCTGCTTGTCAGCAGGTAAGCTAGTGTGTGTGAAAGGCGGCTCCGATGGCCACCGGCCACTCGCAATCTCCCGCCGCTTACTGAGAAGGACGAACGGCTGATGTAAACACAGCTGTCCATGCTTCTCCCTGAAGTGATCACAGATGTCATTGATCCTGCTACAAGAATTGATAAGGTGGAAGAGGTTTCACAGCAACAAGAGGTAGCCATACAAGATAACTCATGCCATAGACTCACATACCATACAACTGAGAGAGATGCACAGAGCCCTTGAAGACCTTGATAACCGAGGACGCCGCCATAATATTCGAGTCAGGGGTCTCCCTGAATCGATTGATAACTAATCCCACTCAAGCAACCCTCTCTATATTTAACGACCTCTTGGGGAGGCCTCTAGACACTCCGATCGATATAGAGCGCCTGCATCGCACTCTTCGCCCTAGGGGCAGAGAGAACGACCCCCCATGAGACGTCATTGGTTGCCTGGTCAATTTCAGACTGAAAGAAGAAATTTTGAGACAAGCCAGGCTAAGGAGACGCATTCTATACCAAGGCACAGAAATCAAATTATTTCAGGATCTCTCTGAAACGACCCTACAAAAACGGAAAATCCTGAAACCCCTTCTCGATATATTGAAAGAACGCAAAATACCTTACAGATGGAAATTTCCATTTTGCCTATCTGCTGGCAGTGCAGGCCATACTGCAACCCTGAGATTTCCTGAGGATTCCTCCTCCTTTTGTGCTACTTTAAATATTCCTTTTGTAAAAATCCCTGATTAGCACACACACAATAACTTTTGATCCCATCGCTTAATTGAACATATGGATGCTCAATTCTCAGGAGATGCAACACGACGATACCGAAGATCACTCTACCGCTCCTCTACGCCGCCAGCTAACAGACTCCCCTCAGGAGGAAACAGCGTTCCTGCTTCACCCACGCATAGGAGGGCAAGAAGAGAATAGACACAATAATCAACGACACTTGCTTTCTGGAACTGACCTCTTTAAGCTACACATTTGGCAGGTATTCATACTTAAACTGGACTTAGCAAGATAATAGTAGACATTCCTGACCTTTGTGATGCCTCATTAGGTAAGCTTGTGTTCTTGGTAGTTAGGATTTAACATAGCCCCTTATACTACTACCTAGAACGCTGTTGTACAATGTTTGTCATTTTATGCCAGGGTTACCCCTCTGTCGTTGGTGCAGCGACCCCCCTTCACTCTCACTAGATTGAACTCATAGAAGACTGGTTTAGCAAAGTTTGCTAGTTAAATTGTTAATTAACGAGTTTCTGTGATCATTTCACCTACACTTCTATACCCAAAATCCTATACCTCTCTGTTAAAGCATGTGGGAGAGGGGGGCCACTGTGCGATGGTGGGGTCCCATTACATCAAAAGTTATGCCTGGTTTAACGCAATAACTCCTTTTTTTTTTTTTCAATCTTAGACCTCATATTTTATGCTGATGTTTAATGTTTTTTGTCAATGTGTGTAAGGCTCCTTTCACACGGCCGCTCCGTGTGAAAGGTCCGCTGTGGGACTTTTTTTTTTCCACGGAGCGGATGACATTTCTGTCATCCGCTCCGTGTGCCCGCATATCATCCCATCCGTTTGCGGATGATATGCGGACATAATGTATGTCTATGGCACTGCGGATGTCAGCGGATGACACCGCTGACATCCGATTTTCCTTCCTTTCCGTTTTTTACACGGAAGGAAAAATAGGGTCCTGTTCCGTTCGTAAAAACGGAACAGAACTGACAGAAGGAAAATCGGGTGTCAGCGGATGGTATTCCGCTGACATCCGCAGTGCCATTCACTTACATTGATGTCCGCAAATCATCCGCAAAAAAATAGGATGATTTGCGGAAACACGGAAAGCAGCGGATCGGCCGTGTGAAAGGAGCCTCATGCATTTTCTATGCCAGTGAACACTTTCCCAGACACGTGCATAGATTCAAGGCAAAATTCATGTTACCTTCATTTATTATCCTATCGTGCTTTTTGCATCTGTATTGACCTTATACCCCTACCCACACCGTTGCTTCACAATATGGCTCTAAAATACTCTGCCTACTGTACTTCCCCGTACTGTCTTAACCACCTCCCACCCAGGCCATTGTAGATATACGGTCCGGGCGGGAGTATCGTCCTTCTGAATGGACGTTCCGGAACGTCCTTCAGAAGGAGAGAGATTGCGCCGCCGCGGGCGCGCACAGCGGCGCGATCTCAACGTGCCTATGTCCCTAGGACACAGAGCAACAAGACTCGGCAGGAGGGCCCTGTGATTGGCCCTCCTGATCACATGACGGCTGTGTCCAATCACAGCCGTCATGTAATGTCAATACAGCCGTTGTAACGGCTTCGATCTCTTCTCCTCCTGACAGATCCTGTCAGTGAGGAGAAGAGCAGAGGATCGATTCTGCAGCCGGGGTGATCAGTGAGTATTTCTGATTACTCACTGATCACAGGGGGGGTCTGTGCTGGTAATCAGATGATTGATTACCAGTGCAGCCCTGGGGGGAGGGGGTGCCACTAGAGCCACCAGGGATGCCCACCCATGACCACCAGGGATGCCCACCATGGCCACCAGGGATGGCAAACAGGGCTCAGAGAGCCTGCCAGTGGTGCCCCCCTATCAGTGCTGCCCACCAGTGCCCGTTATTGCCATCTATCAGTGCCGCCCACCAGTGCCCATTATTGCCCACCAGTGCCGCCTATCAGTCCCCATCAGTGCCGCCTATCAGTCCCCATCAGTGCTGCCCATCAGTGCTGCCTACCAGTGCCCATCAGCGCTGCCTATCAGTGCCCATCAGCGCTGCCTATCAGTGCCCATCAGCGCTGCCTATCAGTGCCCATCAGCGCTGCCTATCAGTGCCCATCAGCGCTGCCTATCAGTGCCCATCAGCGCTGCCTATCAGTGCCCATCAGCGCTGCCTATCAGTGCCCATCAGCGCTGCCCATCAGCGCTGCCCATCAGTGCCACCCCATCAGTGCCACCCCATCAGTGCCACCCCATCAGTGCCACCCCATCAGTGCCACCCCATCAGTGCCACCCCATCAGTGCCACCCCATCAGTGTTCTCCTCATCAGTGCCTGTCAGTGCGGCGTCATCAGTGCAGGAAAAAACGTATCCATTTACAAAATTTTATAACCTTTTCAAACTTTTCGGTCTTTTTTTATTTGTGCACCAAAAAAGAAAAAACCTGGCGGTGATCAAATACCACCAAAAGAAAGCTCTATTTGTGGGGAAAAAAATGACACAAATTTGGTTTAGGTACAGTGTTGCATGACCGCGCAATTGTCATTCAAAATGCAACAGCGCTAAAAGCTGAAAATTGGTCTGGGAAGGAAGGGGGTTTAAGTGCCCAGTATTTAGGTGGTTAATTACCTTTTAGTACAGGAATTGCCCCATGCAATATTTTCAGATATTCCCCATTAGTACAGGAATTTGTACACTGTGCAAAATAAAGTCCTGATCACCCCATACAAAACTATGCAAAATAAAATCCTGATCACCCCATACAAAACTGCAAAATAAAATCCTGATCACACTATACAGAGCTGTACAATATAAACATTTGATCATCCTATACAGAGCTGTATAATATAAAATCACGAGCTTCCTATACAGAGCTGTACAATAACATCAAGATCATTCCATATAGAGCTGCAAAATAAAAGTGCTGATCACCCCATATGGAACTGTACAATATACCACCATGATCACCCTATATTTTATTGCACAATATAAAAGGCTCATTGACATGCTATATATTCATATATTACCTATTGGTACAGGAATTGCCCCATGCAATATTTTCAGATATTCCCCATTAGTACAGGAATTGCCCCATGCAATATATTCAGATATTCCCCATTAGTACAAGAATTGCCCAATGCAAATATATTCAGATATTCCCCATTAGTACAAGAATTGCCCAATGCAAATATATTCAGATATTCCCCATTAGTACAAGAATTGCCCAATGCAAATATATTCAGATATTCCCCATCACCTATCCCACAGAGAGAACACACAGACAAGAAAGTCACTTACCAGTCAAGAAGAGATGTGCAGAGTCTGAGACAGGTCAGTCACACGAGAAGATGCTGCAGCAACACACAGGGAGGGAGTCAGGGACAGCGAGGGTGACTCCTGGTGCCGGGTGTGCTACTGTCCGACTCAGAGGCGGTCAGGATGCAGGTAGGCTCCATACTCCGGTTCCACTGTGGCAAGAAGACAATGACGCACGCCTCACTCCAGCCAGAAGTGACGTGGTTCCGCTGAAAGCACCGTCCTACTACATTCTATGGACCAATCACAGGAAGCCAATGCAACAGTGGGAGTGTTTGGGGCGCATCGCTCTGCGCACCAAGGACAGTCTAAATGTGGCCAATCAGCTTCCCAGACCCAGTGACGTGATAACAACACCCCTTTCTCTTTCCATAGACACCAGGATAGTGTGGTGGTTAGGGTGGTCAGTGTAATGGTTAGGTATGCTACTGTGTAGTGGTCAGTCTAGTGTCTAGGTAGCTTAGTGTAGTAGTTAGGTAGGTCATTGTAGTAGTCAGTGTAGAGGCTAGGTAGGTCAGTGTAGTGGTTAGGTGGGTCAGTATAGTAGCAAGGTAGGTCAGTGTAGTAGTGTAGTGGCTAGGTAGTTCCGTGTAGTGGTAAGATAGGTCAGTGTAGTGGTTAGTATAGCGGTTAGGTAGGTTAGTGTAGTGGTTAGGGAGCTCAGTGCAGTGGGTTAGGGTGGTTAGGTAGGTCAGTGTAGTGGTAAGTCTAGTGGCTAGGTAGGTCAGTGTAGTAGGTAGGTCAGTGTAGTGGCTAGGTAGGTCATTGTAGTGGTCAGTCTATTGGCTAGGTAGGTCAGTGTAGTGGCAAGGTAGGTCAGTATAGTGGCTAGGCAAGTCAGTATAGTGGTCAGGAAGGTCAGTGTAGTGGTTAGGTAGGTCAGTGTAATGGCAAGGGTGGTCAGTCTAGTGGCTAGGTAGCTTAGGGTAGTAGTTAGGTAGGTCAGTGTAGTAGCAAGGTAGGTCAGTGTAGTAGTAAGGTAGGTCAGTGTAGTGGTCAGGAAGGTCAGTGTAGTGGTCAGGAAGGTCAGTGTAGTGGTTAGGTATGACAGTGTAGTGGTTAGGTATGACAGTGTAGTGAGAAAGGGTGGATGTGATTTCGCGCTTAGGATGGGGGGTATATATGTAAAGATTAACACCACGCCTGGCTGCTGCCCACTTCAAGAAATGCAACCCTATAAGGAGAGCATTTGAAGAGAATAGAAAAAAGGAAGGAAGTGATTGGCGCTGCCTGGTGGGGTGCTTGGGGAATAAGGTCTTGCTATACTAATGGTAGGGTGTTGTATAGGGATCTATACCAAAAAAACTGCTAGTAGGATCTGTGTGTAATATATTGAAATAATTAGGCGTAGCAAATGACAAACCTGTATATATCAGGACAGATCTATGCGCAAATAATAAACATCAAATAAAAACTTATTTAAAAAAATCAGCAAATATATACCATATGTGCAATGGTGCAAAAAAGGTGCAAAGGTGAATAGCAGAGGTGAAGTGGTAAAAACTAATATATAATACAATGATTTCAATAAATAATGTCCAGTAATAAATAAACACCCATAAAATGACAATCGGTAAATATGATCATAAGTATATCAATAAATATAAGTGCAAAAATAAATATATGTAGCTGCCAATGAATAGGTAAGTGCAAAAGTGCGAAATTCCTTCTAGTATATAACCGTGCAGAAAAATAGCAATAGCAATGCGGCTCCTATGCCAGACGGGCATACATTTTGGTTTTATACTATGTGAGTACTTGTCTTTTATTCAAATAAAGCCTTTTACCAAACTATATTACACTATTGGAGGCTCCTTCCCTTTTCTCCCATATACCCGGTTACTGTACTGGACTCCTATATACATATACTGAGCTGACAGCTGTACATCGCTAAGGAGAGGAACCGAGATCGGGGGACATCCTGATGGCCAGTGTGTGGGAGCGATCCCCTAATTATCGACCCGCTGTTTACCCCTGTAGGGGTAAGGGAATCTGGTAAGCGCAGGACCCCAGGCTCAGGGGAACACTTCTTCCTTCCGCCCACCCACCATACTTTGGGCATAGACAAAAGCACTTTTTACCACCATATACGGACTACACTTATCTAGGACTCTTTCCTGGTTCAAAGTCACCGAGATTGCACATGCGTTTGGATTTATTTACTTGATAAATTATACGGACACCATTTTTATACTTGTTTTGATATTGCTATACTTTTTAATTGCTATTTTTCTGCACGGTTATATACTAGAAGGAATTTCGCACTTTTGCACTTACCTATTCATTGGCAGCTACATATATTTATTTTTGCACTTATATTTATTGATATACTTATGATCATATTTACCGATTGTCATTTTATGGGTGTTTATTTATTACTGGACATTATTTATTGAAATCATTATTGTATTATATATTAGTTTTTACCACTTCACCTCTGCTATTCACCTTTGCACCTTTTTTGCACCATTGCACATATGGTATATATTTGCTGATTTTTTAAATAAGTTTTTATTTGATGTTTATTATTTGCGCATAGATCTGTCCTGATATATACAGGTTTGTCATTTACTACGCCTAATTATTTCAATATATTACACACAGATCCTACTAGCAGTTTTTTGGTATAGATCCCTATACAACACCCTACCATTAGTATAGTAGGACAGTGTAGTGGTTAGGTAGGACAGTGTAGTGGTTAGATTGCACAGTGTAGTGGTCAGTCTAGTGGCTAGGTAGGTCAGTGTAGTGGTTAAGTAGGTCAGTGTAGTGGTTAGATAAGACAGTGTAGTGGCTAGGTAAGTCATTGTAGTGCTTAGTGTAATGGTTAGGTTAGTGTAGTGGTTAGGTAGGTTAGTGTAGTGGTTAGGTTCCACTCCTCCACAACAGCCTATTGGTCCTCCCCCTGCACCGGGAACTCTCAAGTGCAGAAAACGTCACAAGGGGAGGGGTGGTGTATGGTGCCGATATCATGGATGGTGGAGTCAGTGTAGTGGTTAGGTAGGTCAGTGTACTGGTTAGGTAGGTCAGTGTAGTGGTAGTCTAGTGGCTAGGTAGGTCAGTGTAGTCGTCAGTGTAGAGGCTAGTTAGGTCAGTATAATGGCTAGGTAGGTATTGTGACATCTAGTGCGGGGGGGGGCAGTGTGACATCTGTGCAGGGGGGGGGGGCAGTGTGACATCTGTGCAGGGGGGGGGCAGTGTGACATCTGTGCAGGGGGGGGGCAGTGTGACATCTGTGCAGGGGGGGGGGCAGTGTGACATCTGTGCAGGGGGGGGGGCAGTGTGACATCTGTGCAGGGGGGGGCAGTGTGACATCCGAGCAGGGGGGGGCAGTGTGACATCCGAGCAGGGGGGGGCAGTGTGACATCTGTGCAGGGGGGGGGCAGTGTGACATCTGTGCAGGGGGGGGGGGCAGTGTGACATCTGTGCAGGGGGGGGGGCAGTGTGACATCTGTGCAGGGGGGGCAGTGTGACATCTGTGCAGGGGGGGCAGTGTGACATCTGTGCAGGGGGGGCAGTGTGACATCTGTGCAGGGGGGGGCAGTGTGACATCTGTGCAGGGGGGGGCAGTGTGACATCTGTGTGGGGGGGGGGGGGCAGTGAGACATCTGTGCAGGGGGGGCAGTGTGACATGTGGTGGTGCGGGGGGCGGGCGGCAGTGTCACATCTAGTGGAGGGGCAGCGTGACAGGTGCCAGAACTTCACTCACTGTTCGTGCCAGCTAGGGAGGAGAGAGGTGAGGCAGGCACGTTGCAATCCAATGTCAGCCAGAGCAGCTGATCTCGGAGTCTTGTATTTGCTGTCCCGCGGCCAATCAATAGCGAGTGGGCGTCCTGTGTGGTGGCGGGCGGGGCCAGTGGTTGCCCGTGTGTTGTCCCGGGGCTCAATGACTGCTGATTTAAGGCGAGAGGCGTATACCTGTGATTGTGAAGTGTTCCCCGCCAATCGTTTCTTGCTTTCTCCTCCTCGGTTCAGTCGCTGGCTCCTCCCTCCACAGCATAGACTCCACACCACGCCTCCTCTCTGCCTGTTATCCCACGCTGGCTGCACTGACACGCCCAGTCCGCATCACAGCACAGGAGAAGAGGACGGACCTTGTGGGAGCCGAGGCTGACCGAGCAATTACATCTGGGGGGAGGAGGGGGGTGAGAGGCTCTGACAGACAGCGGTGAACCTGACTGCTCACACGGACACTTGCCAAGTTGCCGATCACTGTCGACACAAGACTCCCATGTAAACAGCGCTTGCCATCCCCAGTACAGCCGCAGAGCAGAGAGAGGAGCAGCTCGCTCCGTTCTGCCACAATGAGGATTGGAGCCCCGAATGACTGCTGCGGGCAGATGTGTCTCCCTTCATAGAACTTCTTCCTGTCGTTCCGTACGGCGCCTCGCCTGTTTACAAGGGATCGCTATATCGTCTGCCTGAGGAGGAATCTGCGATCACGTGATCTGATAATGGAGCCACAATCGCGGATATCAGATGTGGAAAACACACAAGGCTGCATGGCTGGAAAAGTTCTGGATCTCCTCAGGTGTGTGTATTGTACATTGCAGTGAAGGGGCCGCCCTGTGTAATAAGTGGGTGGGAAGTGTGAATGGCGGAGGGACAGCTGTAGTTAGTTACTGGCCGCTCCGCTTCAGTATACCTCACATCTATCGTCTGCCAGCGGAGGAGCTCCGCGCTGCGTCCTCTTCCCACGGTGACTCAAACTTTACTGGCTGCTCCGGGGAAGCCGCTGCCTTATATGGTCTTCCGGGCTACCATGGCAACCCGACCGTTACTTGTCCTTTACCAGGAGTGTGTGCATCCCACTGGCACGTGACTCCCTTGTAAGCAGCACGTGCCACCCCTAGTACAACCAATCAGCAAAGCCTACTGATAGTTAACCCCTTCATGCCCAAGTCTTTTCCTGTCAATTATTGCTTACAAGTTAAAATCAGTAATTTTTGCTAGAAAAGTACTTAGAACCCCCAAACATTATATTTCTATATATATTTTTAGCAGAGATCCTAGAGTATAAAATGGGAATCATTGCAATATTTTATGTCACACGGTTTTTGCGCAGCGGTCTTACAAATGCAATTTTTCTGCAACAAATACACTTTCATGAATTAAAAAAAAAAAGTAAAGTTAGCCCATGTTTTTTTTTTTTGTATAATGTGAAAGATAATGTCACGCCGAGTAAATAAATACCTAACATGTCACGCTTCAAAATTGCAAACGCTCGTGGAATGGCGACAAACTACGCTACTAAGGCTCCTTTCACACTTGTGCGGCTTGTCCTGCGATTTGGGACTGCAAAATCGCATGACAAATTGCTCTCCATTATTTCCAATGACTACCGTTCATATCTGTGCGACTTCAAGTCGCTCCGACTTCAGAGTAATCCCTGCACTACTTTGGTCGGATTTTGAGGTCCAAAGACATAGGCTTTGCTTCAAGCCCAGTCAAAATCGCGGCAGTAAAATCGTGCAACTTAAGTCGCAGAAGTGTGAAAGGGGCGGAGTTCCACTAATTTTTATGTTTATTAAAAGTCGGCAGCTACAAAAAGTGTATCTGACTTTTAATAAACACACCGCCCGAAGCCTCAATCCTCTCCCTCTGCTCTCAGCGGTGCCGCCATCTATAGTGTGGGCACTCGGCTGTGACAGTTTGCTGCTTTACAGCCGGGTGCGCACTGCGCATGCGCGAGTCCTGCTGCACTTTGTGAATGGCCGGGAAGTCCTCTGGGACCTGTGACGTGTCCCAGAAGATTGCAGGGAGAGGAGAACTTGCGGCCCGAGCGGAAGTGGAAGCGGGTATCTGTCAAATCTAAGTACCCTTCGCCCCCCCCCCCCCAAAAAAAATGACATGCCAAATGTGGCATGTCAGGGGGTCAGGAGTATTTAACCACTTTAGCCCCAGCCGCCGCAGATGTACTGCGGCAGGCTGGCGCTCCCAGGCAAAAGCCCGTACATGTACAGCGCTTGCCTGTGAGGAGCTATGGGGCGATCGCACGCCACTGGAGGTGCGCTCGCGCCCCCGCTTGTCAGCGGGGAAGCTAGTGTGTGTGAAAGTAGGGATGCACCAAAACTTCGGCCACCGAAATTATCGGCCGAAAATGAGCCTATCTCATTTCGGCCGATAATGGGTTAACATTGCCGAAAATAAATATGGCCGCCGTGGGGAAGGAGGAGGGCGCAGCGCAGGGCAGGTTTTAAAAGTCCCGCCTCTGGCCAGCCGTCCGCCTCTCAATGACGTCCCTACTACGATCTGTGCATTATAAATGGACATACCAGGCAGAGGGAGCGGCCGCTATAGATCTATGTGAATTATCCCTGTCAGCTCAGCGCGACTATGTGTGAATGAGAACAGAACTGACCTGACACCGGGCGGGGGGGCGGGCGGAGTGGCCGCTATTAGCTGTAACTATGTGAGAGCTTCACTTCCCTGTCAGCGGAGATACATGCCTGTCAGGGAAGTGAAGCTCTCACATAGTTACAGCTAATAGCGGCCGCTCCCCCCGCCCGGTGTCAGGTCAGTTCTGTTCTCATTCACACATAGTCGTGCTGAGCTGACAGGGATGGATCACATTAGTTCTCTCTATAGCGGCCGCTCGCCCCGCCCCCCCGCCTGGTATGTCCATTCATAATGCACAGATCGTAGTAGGGACGTCATTGAGAGGCGGTGCAGCCGGCAGTGCGAGACTATTGAATGAAGGTCACCCGAGGAGGGGGACGCTGAGGCAGTGGGGGGTGGGGGGAGCTGAGGCAGCTTACCAATGGTATTTGTATTATGAAGCATGAGGGGTTAATGTATTGTCACTGCTGGTCACTCATCTATTAGTGACCGACCAGTGGCAGGTAATTAACCCCTTTGTGTTGCATTAGTGCAACCAGTATCAGTGTTAATTAACACTGGTTGCACTAATGCAGCACAAAGGGGTTAATTAACTGCCACTGGTCGGTCACTAATAGATGAGTGACCAGCAGTGACAATACATTAACCCCCTCATGCTTCATAATACAAATGCCATTGGTAATTAAATTAACCTCTTGCCAACCCATCACAATACATATACTGTGACAGGGTGGCAGCAACAGGTGTACGTCACTACCTGTTTTTGGTGTATGCCCCTGTTCTTTCCATTTAAAAAAATTTTTGGGGAAAAAGTAATTTTCGGTTTCGGTTTTCGGCCAAGGGCATCCTGCATTTTCGGTTTCGGCCCAAAATTTTCATTTCGGTGCATCCCTATGTGAAAGGTGGCTCCGATGGCCGCCGGCCACTCGCGATCTCCCGCCGCTTACAGAGAAGGACGAACGGCTGATGTAAACACAGCTGTCCATGCTTCTCCCTGAAGTGATCACAGATGTCATTGATCCTGCTACAAGAATTGATAAGGTGGAAGAGGTTTTATAGCAACAAGAGGTAGCCATACAAGAGAACTCTCATGCCATAGACTCACATACCATACAACTGAGAGAGATGCACAGAACCCTTGAAGACCTTGATAACCGAGGACGCCGCCATAATATTCGAGTCAGGGGTCTCCCTGAATCGATTGATAACTAATCCCACTCAAGCAACCCTCTCTATATTTAACGACCTCTTGGGGAGGCCTCTAGACACTCCGATCGATATAGAGCGCCTGCATGGCGCTCTACGCCCTAGGGGCAGAGAGAACAACCCCCCATGAGACGTCATTGGTTGCCTGGTCAATTTCAGACTGAAAGAAGAAATTTTGAGACAAGCCAGGCTAAGGAGACGCATTCTATACCAAGGCACAGAAATCAAATTATTTCAGGATCTGTCTGAAACGACCCTACAAAAACGGAAAATCCTGAAACCCCTTCTCGATATATTGAAAGAACGCGAAATACCTTACAGATGGAAATTTCCATTTTGCCTATCTGCTGGCACTGCAGTGCAGGCCATACTGCAACCCTGAGATTTCCTGAGGATTCCTCCTCCTTTTGTGCTACTTTAAATATTCCTTTTGTGGCAATCCCTGATTGGCACACACACAATAACTTTTCATCCCATCGCTTAATTGAACATATGGACGCTCAATCCTCAGGAGATGCAACACGACGATACCGAAGATCACTCTACCGCTCCTCTACGCCGCCAGCTAACAGACGCCACTCAGGAGGAAACAGCGTTCCTGCTTCACCCGCGCATAGGAGGGCAAGAAGAGAATAGACACAATAATCAACGACACTTGCTTTCTGGAACTGACCTCTTTAAGCTACACATTTGGCAGGTATTCATACTTAAACTGGACTTAGCAAGATAATAGTAGACATTCCTGACCTTTGTGATGCCTCATTAGGTAAGCTTGTGTTCTTGGTAGTTAGGATTTAACATAGCCCCTTATACTACTACCTATAACGCTGTTGTACAATGTTTGTCATTTTATGCCAGGGTTACCCCTCTGTCGTTGGTGCAGCGACCCCTTCACTCTCACTAGATTGAACTCATAGAAGACTGGTTTAGCAAAGTTTGCTAGTTAAATTGTTAATTAACGAGTTTCTCTGATAATTTCAACTACACTTCTATACCCAAAATCCTATACCTCTCTGTTAAAGCATGTGGGAGAGGGGGGCCACTGTGCGATGGTGGGGTCCCATTACATCAAAAGTTATGCCTGGTTTAACACAATAACTCCTTTTTTTTTTTTCAATCTTAGACCTCATATTTTATGCTGATGTTTAATGTTTTTTGTTAATGTGTGTTATGCATTTTCTACGCCAGAGAACACTTTCCCAGACACATGCATAGATTCAAGGCAAAATTCATGTTACCTTCATTTATTATCCAAACAGGGGTAATGGTCTGGTTTCCTCCAAAGCACTCCTCCATCCCAAAATATATATCAAACACAAAGAAATTGGCCCGCGGGACTTTATATGAGGTACGTGCTCAGTGGCTGAAAATGAATATCATGCACAGTATATGAATAAAAATAAATTTTATTACATAATGTATAGAAATAACAACATATGCTCAATGGCACATATAATAGCTCAGTGGCTTACAGTACACCAGTGTTAATTTAGTCGACTAAAACCGACTAAAACGTTTTCGTCGACTAACACAATTCAGATGACTAAAATACGACTAAAACTAAAATGTCATTTTAGTCAAAAGACTATAACTAAAACTAAATCGAAATTTGCTGCCAAAAATTAACACTGGTGCATGCTCAAAGCATAAATAATAACATATTAGATTTTTCACTCCAGGACCAGCAGTAGTATATAATGAGTTTGGAAATTGTAGAGAAATGCTTAGATAATGCATTACAAATTACAATTGAACTACACCCATTTGATTATAGATGACTAAAATGAGTTTTAGTCGACTAAAATATACTGGAGTTTTAGTCGACTAAATACGACTAAAACTAAAACACTTGCAGAAGACTAAAATAGGACTAAAACTAAAATGCCATTTTAGTCCTAAGACTAAGACTAAAACTAAATTGAAATTTGCTACCAAAATTAACACTGCAGTACACAACATGTAACATGAGTAATAAAATATGATGTATTATCACTTAAAGATGGACAACTTGGTGTAACCTCTTATTGGTATCAGAAATGATGTAATAGGATGACATCGCAATAGAGTATATATTTGTGAGCTGACGCGTTTCGGGAGGAATCTCCCTTCTTCAAAGATCAATATATTCAAGATGTCACTACAAAGAAACAATGTCGCACCGCTGCCATATAGGAGTCCACTTTTGCCATTTGAGCCTTTTTGATCGGTGAGTATACAAGTACTCCCATAGCTCTTATCATTTTGTCTAAACTTTTTTCATATTTTATTTTGTCCTTACTGCACCCTGTAACAACATTGTTTCTTTGTAGTGACATCTTGAATATATATATATATATATATATACATATATATACACACACCTCATATAAAGTCCCGCGGGCTAATTTCTTTGTGTTCATTTATTATCCTATCGTGCTTTTTGCATCTGTAGTGACCTTATACCCCTACCCACACCGTTGCTTCACAATATGGCTCTGAAATACTCTGCCTACTGTGCTTCCCTGTACTGTCTTAATTACCTTTTAGTACAGGAATTGCCCCATGCAATATTTTCAGATATTCCCCATTAGTACAGGAAGTGTACACTGTGCAAAATAAAGTCCTGATCACCCCATACAGAACTATGCAAAATAAAATCCTGATCACACTATACAGAGCTGTACAATATAAACATTTGATCATCCTATATAGAGCTGTATAATATAAAATCACGAGCTTCCTATACAGAGCTGTACAATAACATCAAGATCATTCCATATAGAGCTGCAAAATAAAAGTGCTGATCACCCCATATGGAACTGTACAATATACCACCATGATCACCCTATATTTTATTGCACAATATAAAAGGCTCATTGACATGCTATATATTCATATATTACCTATTGGTACAGGAATTGCCCCATGCAATATATTCAGATATTCCCCATTAGTACAGGAATTGCCCCATGCAATATAGTCAGATATTCCCCATTACTAATGGGGAATATCTGAATATATTGCATGGGGCAATTCCTGTACTAATGGGCCACTATTACAGAAATTGCCTCATTCAATATATTCTCAGATATTCCCCATTAGTACAAGAATTGCCCAATGCAAATATATTCAGATATTCCCCATCACCTATCCCACAGAGAGAACACACAGACAAGAAAGTCACTTACCAGTCAAGAACAGATGTGCAGAGTCTGAGACAGGTCAGTCACACGAGAAGATGCTGCAGCAACACACAGGGAGGGAGTCAGGGACAGCGAGGGTGACTCCTGGTGCCGGGTGTGCTACTGTCCGACTCAGAGGCGGTCAGGATGCAGGTAGGCTCCATACTACGGTTCCACTGTGGCAAGAAGACAGTGACGCGTGCCTCACCCCAGCCAGAAGTGACGTGGTTCCGCTGAAAGCACCGCCCTACTACATTCTATGGACCAATCACAGGAAGCCAATGCAACAGTGGGAGTGTTTGGGGCGCATCGCTCTGCGCACCGAGGACAGTCTAAATGCGGCCAACGAGCTTCCCAGACCCAGTGACGTGATAACAACACCCCTTTCTCTTTCCATAGACACCAGGATAGTGTAGTGGTTAGGGTGGTCAGTGCAGTGGTTAGGTATGCTACTGTGTAGTGGTCAGTCTAGTGTCCAGGTAGCTTAGTGTAGTAGTTAGGTAGGTCATTGCAGTAGTCAGTGTAGAGGCTAGGTAGGTCAGTGTAGTGGTTAGTGTAGAGGTCAGTGTAGTGGTTAGGTGGGTCAGTGTAGTGGTTAGGTGGGTCAGTGTAGTGGCAAGATAGGTCAGTGTAGTAGTGTAGTGGCTAGGTTGTTCCGTGTAGTGGTAAGATAGGTCAGTGTAGTGGTTAGTATAGTGGTTAGGTAGGTTAGTGTAGTGGTTAGGGAGCTCAGTGCAGTGGTTAGGGAGGTTAGGTAGGTCAGTGTAGTGGTTAGATTGGACAATTTAGTGGTCAGTGTAGTGGCTATGTAGGTAAGTGTAGTGGTAAGTCTAGTGGCTAGGTAGGTCAGTGTAGTGGCTAGGTAGGTCATTGTAGTGGTCAGTCTATTGGCTAGATAGGTCAGTGTAGTGGCAAGGTAGGTCAGTATAGTGGCTAGGTAGGTCAGTATAGTGGTCAGATAGGTCAATGTAGCGGTTAGTGTAGTGGTCAGTGTAATGGTTAGGTAGGTCAGTGTAATGGTTAGGTAGGTCAGTGTAATGGTTAGGTAGGTCAGTGTAGTGGCTAGGTAAATCAGTGTAGTGGTCAGTGTAATGGTTAGGTAGGATAGTGTAGTGGTTAGGTAGGTCAGTGTAATGGCTAGGGTGGTCAGTCTAGTGGCTAGGTAGCTTAGTGTAGTAGTTAGGTAGGTCAGTGTAGTAGCAAGGTAGGTCAGTGTAGTAGTCAGTGTAGTAGTCAGGTAGGACAGTGTAGTGGTCAGGTAGGACAGTGTAGTGGTCAGGTAGGACAGTGTAGTGGTCAGTCTAGTGGCTAGGTAGGTCAGTGTAGTGGCTAGGTAAGTCATTGTAGTGCTTAGTGTAATGGTTAGGTTAGTGTAGTGGTTAGGTAGGTTAGTGTAATGGTTAGGGTCCACTCCTCCACAACAGCCTATTGGTCCTCCCCCTGCACCGGGAACTCTCAAGTGCAGAAAACGTCACAAGGGGAGGGGTGGTGTATGGTGCCGATATCATGGATGGTGGAGTCAGTGTAGTGGTTAGGTAGGTCAGTGTACTGGTTAGGTAGGTCAGTGTAGTGGTAGTCTAGTGGCTAGGTAGGTCAGTGTACTTTTTAGTTATGTCAGTTAAATCAGTGTATTGTAGAGGTCAGTGTAGTGGTCACTGCAGTGGTTAGTGTATGTCACTGTAGTGGTTAGGGTGGTCAGTGTAGTGGTTAGATAGGTCAGTGTAGTGGTTAGTGTAGTGGTAAGGGTGGTCAATGATGTGGTCAGTGTAGTAAAGTAGGCCAGTGTAGTGGTTAGGTAGGTCAGTGTAGATTTCAATGTAGTGGTTAGGTAGGTCAGTGTAGTGGTTAGATTGGACAGTGTAGTGGTCAGTGTAGTGGATAGGTAGGTCAGCGTAGTGGCTAGGTAGGTCAGTGTAATGGTTAGGTTTATTAGGTAGGTCAGTGTAGTGGTTAGATAGGTCAATGTAGTGGTTAGATAGGACAGTGTAGTGGTCAGTGTAGTGTAGAGGTCAGTATAGTGGTTAGGTATGACAGTGAAGTGGTTAGGTGGGTCAGTGAAGTGGTTAGGTGGGTCAGTGAAGAGGTTAGGTGGGTCAGTGAAGAGGTTAGGTGGGTCATTGTAGTGTTCAGTGTAATGGTTAGGTAGGTCAGTATAATGGTTAGATTGGACAGTGTAGTGGTCAGTGTACTGGTCATGTAGATCAGTGTAGTGGTGGAGGAGGTTAGTGTAGTGGTTAGATAGGACAGTGTAGTGCAGTGGTCAGTCTAGTGGGTAGGGTGGTTGGTGTAGTGGTCAGGTAGGTCGGTGTAGTAGCAAGGTAGGGGCTCGGTCGATTAGTATAGTGGCATGCACACACAATATAAATATATATATATATATATATATATATATATAGATAGAAATAGATATATATATATATATATATATAGATATATATATATAGAAATAGATATATATATATATATATATATAGATATATATAGATATAGATATATATAGATATATACACACACACACACACATACATACATACATACGTGTGTGTGTGTATTATACAGTGCGACATCTGTGCAGGGGGGGGGGGCAGTGTGACATCTGTGCAGGGGGGGCAGTGTGACATCTGTGCAGGGGGGGGGGGGCAGTGTCACATCTGTGCAGGGGGGGGCAGTGTGACATCTGTGCAGGGGGGGGGCAGTGTGACATGTGGTGGTGCAGGGGGGGGGGCAGTGTCACATCTAGTGGAGGGGCAGCGTGAACTTCACTCACTGTTCGTGCCAGCTAGGGAGGAGAGAGGTGAGGCAGGCACGTTGCAATCCAATGTCAGCCAGAGCAGCTGATCTCGGAGTCTTGTATTTGCTGTCCCGCGGCCAATCAATACCGAGTGGGCGTCCTGTGTAGTGGCGGGCGGGGCCAGTGGTTGCCCGTGTGTTGTCCCGGGGCTCAATGACTGCTGATTTAAGGCGAGAGGCGTATACCTGTGATTGTGAAGTGTTCCCCGCCAATCGTTTCTTGCTTTCTCCTCCTCGGTTCAGTCGCTGGCTCCTCCCTCCACAGCATAGACTCCACACCACGCCTCCTCTCTGCCTGTTATCCCACGCTGGCTGCACTGACACGCCCAGTCTGTATCACAGCACAGGAGAAGAGGACGGACCTTGTGGGAGCCGAGGCTGACCGAGCAATTACATCTGGGGGGAGGAGGGGGGTGAGAGGCTCTGACAGACAGCGGTGAACCTGACTGCTCACACGGACACTTGCCAAGTTGCCGATCACTGTCGACACAAGACTCCCATGTAAACAGCGCTTGCCATCCCCAGTACAGCCGCAGAGAGAGGAGCAGCTCGCTCCGTTCTGCCACAATGAGGATTGGAGCCCCGAATGACTGCTGCGGGCAGATGTGTCTCCCTTCATAGAACTTCTTCCTGTCGTTCCGTACGGCGCCTCGCCTGTTTACAAGGGATCGCTATATCGTCTGCCTGAGGAGGAATCTGCGATCACGTGATCTGATAATGGAGCCACAATCGCGGATATCAGATGTGGAAAACACATGGCTGGAAAAGTTCTGGATCTCCTCAGGTGTGTGTATTGTACATTGCAGTGAAGGGGCCGCCCTGTGTAATAAGTGGGTGGGAAGTGTGAATGGCGGAGGGACAGCTGTAGTTAGTTACTGGCCGCTCCGCTTCAGTATACCTCACATCTATCGTCTGCCAGCGGAGGAGCTCCGCGCTGCGTCCTCTTCCCACGGTGACTCAAACTTTACTGGCTGCTCCGGGGAAGCCGCTGCCTTATATGATCTTCCGGGTTACCATGGCAACCCGACCGTTACTTGTACTTTACCAGGTATGTGTGCATCCCACTGGCACGTGACTCCCTTGTAAGCAGCACGTGCCACCCCTACTACAGCCAATCAGCAAAGCCTCCTACTAGTTAACCCCTTCATGCCCAAGTCTTTTCCTGTCATTTATTGCTTACAAGTTAAAATCAGTAATTTTTGCTAGAAAAGTACTTAGAACCCCCAAACATTATATATATATATATATATATATATATATATATATATATATATATAATATATATATATATATATATATATAATATATATATATATATATATTTTTTTTTTTTTTTTGCAGAGATCCTAGAGTATAAAATGGGAATCGTTGCAATATTTTATGTCAGACGGTTTTTGCACAGCGGTCTTACAAACGCAATTTTTCTGGAACAAATACACTTTCATGCATTAAAAAAAAAAAAAAAAAGTAAAGTTAGCCCTTTTTTTTTTTTGTATAATGTGAAAGATAATGTCACGCCGAGTAAATAGATACCCAACATGTCACGCTTCAAAATTGCAAACGCTCGTGGAATGGCGACAAACTACGGTACTAAGGCTACTTTCACACTTGTGCGGCTTGTGCTGCGATTTGGGACTGCAAAATCGCATAAAAAGTTGCTCTCCATTATTTCCAATGACTACCGTTCATATCTGTGCGACTTCAGAGTAATCCCTGCACTACTTTGGTCGGATTTTGAGGTCCAAAGACATAGGCTTTGCTTCAAGCCCAGTTAAAATCGCGGCAGTAAAATCGTGCAACTTAAGTCCCACAAGTGTGAAAGGGGCGGAGTTCCACTCATTTTTATGTTTATTAAAAGTCGGCAGCTACAAAAAGTGTATCTGACTTTTAATAAACACACACCCAACGATGCGGCCGCCCGAAGCCTCGATCCTCTCCCTCTGCTCTCAGCGGTGCCGCCATCTCTAGTGTGGGCACCCGGCTGCGACAGCTTGCAGCTTTACAGCCGGGTGCGCACTGCGCATGCGCGAGTCCTGCTGCGCTTTGTGAATGGCCCGGGAAGTCCTCTGGGACCTGTGACATGTCCCAGAAGATTGCAGGGAGAGGAGAACTTGCGGCCCGAGCGGAAGTGGAAGCGGGTATCTGTCAAATCTAAGTACCCTCCCCCCCCAAAAAAAATGACATGCCAAATGTGGCATGTCAGGGGGTCAGGAGTATTTAACCACTTTAGCCCCAGCCGCAGCAGATGAACTTCGGCAGGCTGGCGCTCCCAGGCAAAAGCCCGTACATGTACAGCGCTCGCCTGTGAGGAGCTATGGGGCGATCGCACGCCACCGGAGGTGCGCTCGCGCCCCCGCTTGTCAGCGGGGAGGCTAGTGTGTGTGAAAGTATGGATGCACCGAAATTATCGGCCGATAATGGGTTAACATTGCCGAAAATAAATATGGCCGCTGTGGGGAAGGAGGAGGGCGCAGCGCAGGGCAGGGCAGGTTTTAAAAGTCCCGCCTCTGGCCGGCCGTCCGCCTCTCAATGACGTCCCTACTACGATCTGTGCATTATGATTGGAAATACCAGGCGGGGGAGCGGCCGCTATAGATCTATGTGAATTATCCCTGTCAGCTCAGCGCAACTATGTGTGAATGAGAACAGAACTGACCTGACACCGGGCGGGCGGAGCGGCCGATATTAGCTGTAACTATGTGAGAGCTTCACTTCCCTGTCAGCGGAGATACATGCCTGTCAGGGAAGTGAAGCTCTCACATAGTTACAGCTAATAGCGGCCACTCCCCCCGCCCGGTGTCAGGTCAGTTCTGTTCTCATTCACACATAGTCGTGCTGAGCTGACAGGGATGGATCACATTAGTTCTTTCTATAGCGGCCGCTCGCCCCGCCCCCCCCACGCCTGGTATGTCCATTCATAATGCACAGATCGTAGTAGGGAAATTATTTAGAGGCGGTGCAGCCGGCCAGAGGCGGGACTTTTGAATGATGGTCACCCGAGGAGGGGGACGCTGAGGCAGTGGGGGGTGGGGAGCTGAGGCAGCGTACCAATGGTATTTGTATTATGAAGCATGAGGGGGTTAATGTATTGTCACTGCTGGTCACTCATCTATTAGTGACCGACCAGTGGCAGTTAATTAACCCCTTTGTGTTGCATTAGTGCAACCAGTATCAGTGTTAATTAACACTGGTTGCACTGATACTGGTTGCACTAATGCAGCACAAAGGGGTTAATTAACTGCCACTGGTCGGTCACTAATAGATGAGTGACCAGCAGTGACAATACATTAACCCTTCATGCTTCATAATACAAATACCATTGGTAATTAAATTAACCTCTTGCTAACCCATCACAGTACATATACTGTGACAGGGTGGCAGCGACAGGTGTACGTCACTACCTGTTTTTGGTGTATGCCCCTGTTCTATCCATTTTAAAAAATTTTGGGGGAATAAGTAATTTTCGGTTTTCGGCCAAGGGCATCCTGCATTTTCGGCCCAAAATTTTAATTTCGGTGCATCCCTATGTGAAAGGCGGCTCCGATGGCCGCCGGCCACTCGGGATCTCCCGCCGCTTACAGAGAAGGACGAACGGCTGATGTAAACACAGCTGTCCATGCTTCACCCTGAAGTGATCACAGATGTCATTGATCCTGCTACAAGAATTGATAAGGTGGAAGAGGTTTCATAGCAACAAGAGGTAGCCATACAAGATAACTCTCATGCCATAGACTCACATACCATACAACTGAGAGAGATGCACAGAACCCTTGAAGACCTTGATAACCGAGGACGCCGCCATAATATTCGAGTCAGGGGTCTCCCTGAATCGATTGATAACTAATCCCACTCAAGCAACCCTCTCTATATTTAACGACCTCTTGGGGAGGCCTCTAGACACTCCGATCGATATAGAGCGCCTGCATCACGCTCTACGCCCTAGGGGCAGAGAGAACGACCCCCCCACGAGACGTCATTGGTTGCCTGGTCAATTTCAGACTGAAAGAAGAAATTTTGAGACAAGCCAGGCTAAGGAGACGCATTCTATACCAAGGCACAGAAATCAAATTATTTCAGGATCTCTCTGAAACGAGTCGACCCTACAAAAACGGAAAATCCTGAAACCCCTTCTCGATATATTGAAAGAACGCGAAATACCTTACAGATGGAAATTTCCATTTTGCCTATCTGCTGGCACTGCAGTGCAGGCCATACTGCAACCCTGAGATTTCCTGAGGATTCCTCCTCCTTTTTGTGCTACTTTAAATATTCCTTTTGTGGAAATCCCTGATTGGCACACACACAATAACTTTTCATCCCATCGCTTAATTGAACATATGGACGCTCAATCCTCAGGAGATGCAACACGACGATACCGAAGATCACTCTACCGCTCCTCTATGCCGCCAGCTAACAGACACCACTAAGGAGTAAACAGCGTTCCTGCTTCACCCACGCATAGGAGGGCAAGAAGAGAATAGACACAATAATCAACGACACTTGCTTTTTGGAACTGACCTCTATAAGCTACACATTTGGCAGGTATTCATACTTAAACTGGACTTCGCAAGATAATAGTAGACATTCCTGACCTTTGTGATGCCTCATTAAGTAAGCTTGTGTTCTTGGTAGTTAGGATTTAACATAGCCCCTTATACTACTACCTAGAACGCTGTTGTACAATGTTTGTCATTTTATGCCAGGGTTACCCCTCTGTCGTTGGTGCAGCGACCCCCCTTCACTCTCACTAGATTGAACTCATAGAAGACTGGTTTAGCAAAGTTTGCTATTTAAATTGTTAATTAACGAGTTTCTGTGATCATTTCACCTACACTTCTATACCCAAAATCCTATACCTCTCTGTTAAAGCATGTGGGAGAGGGGGGCCACTGTGCGATGGTGGGGTCCCATTACATCAAAAGTTATGCTTGGTTTAACGCAATAACTCTTTTTTTTTTTTTCAATCTTAGACTTCATATTTTATGCTGATGTTTAATGTTTTTTGTTAATGTGTGTAAGGCTCCTTTCACACGGCCGCTCCGTGTGAAAGGTCCGCTGCGGGACTTTTTTTTTTTTTCCACGGAGCGGATGACATTTCTGTCATCCGCTCCGTGTGCCCGCATATCATCCCATCCGTTTGCGGATGATATGCGGACATAATGTATGTCTATGGCACTGCGGATGTCAGCGGATGACACCGCTGACATCCGATTTTCCTTCCTTTCCGTTTTTTACACGGAAGGAAAAATAGGGTTCTGTTCCGTTCGTAAAAACAGAACAGAACTGACAGGAGGAAAATCGGGTGTCAGCGGATGGTATTCCGCTGACATCCGCAGTGCCATTCACTTACATTGATGTCCGCAAAAAAATAGGATGATTTGCGGACACACGGAAAGCAGCGGATCGGCCGTGTGAAAGGAGCCTTATGCATTTTCTATGCCAGTGAACACTTTCCCAGACACGTGCATAGATTCAAGGCAAAATTCATGTTACCTTCATTTATTATCCGATCGTGCTTTTTGCATCTGTATTGACCTTATACCCCTACCCACACCGTTGCTTCACAATATGGCTCTAAAATACTCTGCCTACTGTACTTCCCCGTACTGTCTTAACCACCTCCCACCCGGGCCATTGTAGATATACGGTCCGGGCGGGAGTATCGTCCTTCTGAATGGACGTTCCGGAACGTCCTTCAGAAGGAGAGAGATTGCGCCGCCGCGGGCGCGCACAGCGGCGCGATCTCAACGTGCCTATGTCCCTAGGACACAGAGCAACAAGACTCGGCAGGAGGGCCCTGTGATTGGCCCTCCTGATCACATGACTGCTGTGTCCAATCACAGCCGTCATGTAATGTCAATACAGCCGTTGTAACGGCTTCGATCTCTTCTCCTCCTGACAGATCCTGTCAGTGAGGAGAAGAGCAGAGGATCGATTCTGCAGCCGGGGTGATCAGTGAGTATTTCTGATTACTCACTGATCACAGGGGGGGTCTGTGCTGGTAATCAGATGATTGATTACCAGTGCAGCCCTGGGGGGAGGGGGTGCCACTAGAGCCACCAGGGATGCCCACCATGGCCACCAGGGATGGCAAACAGGGCTCAGAGAGCCTGCCAGTGGTGCCCCCCTATCAGTGCTGCCCACCAATGCCATCTATCAGTGCTGCCCACCAGTGCCCGTTATTGCCATCTATCAGTGCCGCCCACCAGTGCCCATTGCCCACCAGTGCCGCCTATCAGTCCCCATCAGTGCCGCCTATCAGTCCCCATCAGTGCTGCCCATCAGTGCTGCCTACCAGTGCCCATCAGCGCTGCCTATCAGTGCCCATCAGCGCTGCCTACCAGTGCCCATCAGCGCTGCCTATCAGTGCCCATCAGCGCTGCCCATCAGTGCCCATCAGCGCTGCCCATCAGCGCTGCCCATCAGTGCGGCGTCATCAGTGCAGGAAAAAACGTATCCATTTACAAAATTTTATAACCTAAACCTTTTTTGTCTTTCAAACTTTTCGGTCTTTTTTTATTTGTGCACCAAAAAAGAAAAAACCTGGCGGTGATCAAATACCACCAAAAGAAAGCTCTATTTGTGGGGAAAAAAATGACACAAATTTGGTTTAGGTACAGTGTTGCATGACCGCGCAATTGTCATTCAAAATGCAACAGCGCTAAAAGCTGAAAATTGGTCTGGGAAGGAAGGGGGTTTAAGTGCCCAGTATTTAGGTGGTTAATTACCTTTTAGTACAGGAATTGCCCCATGCAATATTTTCAGATATTCCCCATTAGTACAGGAATTAATAATAAAGTCCTGATCACCCCATACAAAACTATGCAAAATAAAATCCTGATCACCCCATACAAAACTGCAAAATAAAATCCTGATCACACTATACAGAGCTGTACAGGGGCGTAACTACAGGGGTTGCAGGGGTTGCAATCGCTACCGGGCCCCATGCTCCAGGGGGCCCGGTAGCAAACCAGTGGGTGAACTTCCAGGATTGCAAAGGTCACACTTGCGACCGGACCCTGGCATTGCACCACTGTGGGGAGGCCCCAAGATTGCAGAAAGGGGGCCCACTGCAGAACTTGTGAAAGAATCCTGCTGCGGGACCGTAATAAAAGGCCATGCAATGAGTGTAAAGAGCCCCAGGATTAGTGGGAAGAGCCCTGGGCTTGAAGGTAAGGGCCCCGGCCAGGGGTCTGGGGGGCCCTTCATGGTTTCTTGCATCATGGCCCTGAAGGTTCTAGTTACGCCTCTGGAGCTGTACAATATAAACATTTGATCATCCTATACAGAGCTGTATAATATAAAATCACGAGCTTCCTATACAGAGCTGTACAATAACATCAAGATCATTCCATATAGTGCTGCAAAATAAAAGTGCTGATCACCCCATATGGAACTGTACAATATACCACCATGATCACCCTATATTTTATTGCACAATATAAAAGGCTCATTGACATGCTATATATTCATATATTACCTATTGGTACAGGAATTGCCCCATGCAATATATTCAGATATTCCCCATTAGTACAGGAATTGCCCCATGCAATATATTCAGATATTCCCCATTAGTACAAGAATTGCCCAATGCAAATATATTCAGATATTCCCCATCACCTATCCCACAGAGAGAGCACACAGACAAGAAAGTCACTTACCAGTCAAGAAGAGATGTGCAGAGTCTGAGACAGGTCAGTCACACGAGAAGATGCTGCAGCAACACACAGGGAGGGAGTCAGGGACAGCGAGGGTGACTCCTGGTTCCGGGTGTGCTACTGTCCGACTCAGAGGCGGTCAGGATGCAGGTAGGCTCCATACTCCGGTTCCACTGTGGCAAGAAGACAATGACGCACGCCTCACTCCAGCCAGAAGTGACGTGGTTCCGCTGAAAGCACCGTCCTACTACATTCTATGGACCAATCACAGGAAGCCAATGCAACAGTGGGAGTGGTTGGGGCGCATCGCTCTGCGCACCAAGGACAGTCTAAATGTGGCCAATCAGCTTCCCAGACCCAGTGACGTGATAACAACACCCCTTTCTCTTTCCATAGACACCAGGATAGTGTGGTGGTTAGGGTGGTCAGTGTAGTGGTTAGGTATGCTACTGTGTAGTGGTCAGTCTAGTGTCTAGGTAGCTTAGTGTAGTAGTTAGGTAGGTCATTGTAGTAGTCAGTGTAGAGGCTAGGTAGGTCAGTGTAGTGGTTAGGTGGGTCAGTGTAGTAGCAAGGTAGGTCAGTGTAGTAGTGTAGTGGCTAGGTAGTTCCGTGTAGTGGTAAGATAGGTCAGTGTAGTGGTTAGTATAGTGGTTAGGTAGGTTAGTGTAGTGGTTAGTGTAGTGGTTAGGGAGCTCAGTGCAGTGGGTTAGGGTGGTTAGGTAGGTCAGTGTAGTGGTAAGTCTAGTGGCTAGGTAGGTCAGTGTAGTAGGTAGGTCAGTGTAGTGGCTAGGTAGGTCAGTGTAGTAGGTAGGTCAGTGTAGTGGTCAGGAAGGTCAGTGTAGTGGTTAGGTGGGTCAGTGTAGTGGTTAGGTATGACAGTGTAGTGGTTAGGTATGACAGTGTAGTGAGAAAGGGTGGATGTGATTCCGCGCTTAGGATGGGGGGTATATATGTAAAGATTAACACCACGCCTGGCTGCTGCCCACTTCAAGAAATGCAACCCTATAAGGAGAGCATTTGAAGAGAATAGAAAAAAGGAAGGAAGTGATTGGAGCTGCCTGGTGGGGTGCTTGGGGAATAAGGTCTTACTATACTAATGGTAGGGTGTTGTATAGGGATCTATACCAAAAAACTGCTAGTAGGATCTGTGTGTAATATATTGAAATAATTAGGCGTAGCAAATGACAAACCTGTATATATCAGGACAGATCTATGCGCAAATAATAAACATCAAATAAAAACTTATTTAAAAAATCAGCAAATATATACCATATGTGCAATGGTGCAAAAAAGGTGCAAAGGTGAATAGCAGAGGTGAAGTGGTAAAAACTAATATATAATACAATAATGATTTCAATAAATAATGTCCAGTAATAAATAAACACCCATAAAATGACAATCGGTAAATATGATCATAAGTATATCAATAAATATAAGTGCAAAAATAAATATATGTAGCTGCCAATGAATAGGTAAGTGCAAAAGTGCGAAATTCCTTCTAGTATATAACCGTGCAGAAAAATAGCAATAGCAATGCGGCTCCTATGCCAGACGGGCATACATTTTGGTTTTATACTATGTGAGTACTTGTCTTTTATTCAAATAAAGCCTTTTTACCAAACTATATTACACTATTGGAGGCTCCTTCCCTTTTCTCCCATATACCCGGTTACTGTACTGGACTCCTATATACATATACTGAGCTGACAGCTGTACATCACTAAGGAGAGGAACCGAGATCGGGGGACATCCTGATTGCCAGTGTGTGGGAGCGATCCCCTAATTATCGACCCGCTGTTTACCCCTGTAGGGGTAAGGGAATCTGGTAAGCGCAGGACCCCAGGCTCAGGGGAACACTTCTTCCTTCCGCCCACCCACCATACTTTGGGCATAGACAAAAGCACTTTTTACCACCATATACGGACTACACTTATCTAGGACTCTTTCCTGGTTCAAAGTCACCGAGATTGCACATGCGTTTGGATTTATTTACTTGATAAATTATACGGACACCATTTTTATACTTGTTTTGATATTGCTATACTTTTTAATTGCTATTTTTCTGCACGGTTATATACTAGAAGGAATTTCGCACTTTTGCACTTACCTATTCATTGGCAGCTACATATATTTATTTTTGCACTTATATTTATTGATATACTTATGATCATATTTACCGATTGTCATTTTATGGGTGTTTATTTATTACTGGACATTATTTATTGAAATCATTATTGTATTATATATTAGTTTTTACCACTTCACCTCTGCTATTCACCTTTGCACCTTTTTTGCACCATTGCACATATGGTATATATTTGCTGATTTTTTAAATAAGTTTTTATTTGATGTTTATTATTTGCGCATAGATCTGTCCTGATATACAGGTTTGTCATTTACTACGCCTAATTATTTCAATATATTACACACAGATCCTACTAGCAGTTTTTTGGTATAGATCCCTATACAACACCCTACCATTAGTATAGTAGGACAGTGTAGTGGTTAGGTAGGACAGTGTAGTGGTTAGATTGCACAGTGTAGTGGTCAGTCTAGTGGCTAGGTAGGTCAGTGTAGTGGTTAAGTAGGTCAGTGTAGTGGTTAGATAAGACAGTGTAGTGGCTAGGTAAGTCATTGTAGTGCTTAGTGTAATGGTTAGGTTAGTGTAATGGTTAGGGTCCACTCCTCCACAACAGCCTATTGGTCCTCCCCCTGCACCGGGAACTCTCAAGTGCAGAAAACGTCACAAGGGGAGGAGTGGTGTATGGTGCCGATATCATGGATGGTGGAGTCAGTGTAGTGGTTAGGTAGGTCAGTGTACTGGTTAGGTAGGTCAGTGTAGTGGTAGTCTAGTGGCTAGGTAGGTCAGTGTAGAGGCTAGTTAGGTCAGTATAATGGCTAGGTAGGTATTGTGACATCTAGTGCGGGGGGGGGGCGGCAGTGTGACATCTGTGCAGGGGGGGGCAGTGTGACATCTGTGCAGGGGGGGGCAGTGAGACATCTGTGCAGGGGGGGGCAGTGAGACATCTGTGCAGGGGGGGCAGTGTCACATCTGTGCAGGGGGGGGGCAGTGTGACATCTGTGCAGGGGGGGGGCAGTGTGACATCTGTGCAGGGGGGGGGCAGTGTGACATCTGTGCAGGGGGGGGGGGCAGTGTGACATCTGTGCAGGGGGGGGGGGCAGTGTGACATCTGTGCAGGGGGGGCAGTGTGACATCTGTGCAGGGGGGGCAGTGTGACATCTGTGCAGGGGGGGGGGGGCAGTGAGACATCTGTGCAGGGGGGGGCAGTGTGACATCTGTGCAAGGGGGGCAGTGTGACATCTGTGCAGAGGGGGGGGGCAGTGTGACATCTGTGCAGGGGGGGGGGCAGTGTGACATCTGTGCAGGGGGGGGGGGGCAGTGTGACATCTGTGCAGAGGGGGGGGGCAGTGTGACATCTGTGCAGGGGGGGGCAGTGTGACATGTGGTGGTGCGGGGGGCGGGCGGCAGTGTCACATCTAGTGGAGGGGCAGCGTGAACTTCACTCACTATTCGTGCCAGCTAGGGAGGAGAGAGGTGAGGCAGGCACGTTGCAATCCAATGTCAGCCAGAGCAGCTGATCTCGGAGTCTTGTATTTGCTGTCCCGCGGCCAATCAATAGCGAGTGGGCGTCCTGTGTGGTGGCGGGCGGGGCCAGTGGTTGCCCGTGTGTTGTCCCGGGGCTCAATGACTGCTGATTTAAGGCGAGAGGCGTATACCTGTGATTGTGAAGTGTTCCCCGCCAATCGTTTCTTGCTTTCTCCTCCTCGGTTCAGTCGCTGGCTCCTCCCTCCACAGCATAGACTCCACACCACGCCTCCTCTCTGCCTGTTATCCCACGCTGGCTGCACTGACACGCCCAGTCTGTATCACAGCACAGGAGAAGAGGACGGACCTTGTGGGAGCCGAGGCTGACCGAGCAATTACATCTGGGGGGAGGAGGGGGGTGAGAGGCTCTGACAGACAGCGGTGAACCTGACTGCTCACACGGACACTTGCCAAGTTGCCGATCACTGTCGACACAAGACTCCCATGTAAACAGCCAGGGCCGCTGATAGGGCAGTACAACCGGCCCTATTGTACCGGGCCCGGCCCCCATCAGCTACACAGTGGGGCCCGGCCACATGACAGTTCGTTACTGCATTATTAAAAAAATTGCTTTCTAAACTCCTCTCCTGCTTCTTCTTGCCTATGGAGTGTGTTATATAATTTTCCTGGGCCCCATCAGGTCTTCAGAGGGGCCCAGGAGGTGAGCGCAGTGGAGGGACTATTTCTTTATTTTCGGGGCGCATGTACATCATGCCGCCCCACTATTCAATTAGTCCCGGCCGGCGGAGTGATACTGCAATTCTCCGTTCGGCTCTAGGCTGCTGTCCTGCCAAGATGTGAATAAGTTGAGCGGCTGACAGGGAGAAGCAGGAAGAGAGTGCAGCTGAAATGGACACATGGACACAGTGAGTGAAGAATAGTGCATAGAATCCTCACTGTGTCCTATTATATCACAGCATAGCAGGTTATCATTAGCAGCACAAAAAGCAGGGGCTCTATCATGTCTCTGTGTCACACAGCTGTTGGGTGCTGACTTTGTCAACTTATGGCTGTACTGAGTTTTACAGACTGTAACAGAGCACAGCCATAACAAAGTCAGCACCTAACAGTCATGTGACACAGAGCCATGATAGAGCCCCTGCTTTTTGTGATGCCTGTGTGATGATCATAATGCTGATGATCATAGGACACAGTGAGATGCTACTTTACACTTCAGTTGGGGGAGCAGTAAACATGTGCAGTGGAGCTGCATTTTTACTGCCCCCCAAACCAATCCCCTTTAACTGCTTCCCTTCCAGCTACATACTGTACCAGTACGTCACTGGATTGGAAGGGTGATATCTTGGTCATTGCTACAGCAATGATCGACATATCATTTTTTTCAGCCTCAGTGATTCTGCACACAGTAAAATTAATCCTAGTGGCTAAGAAGTCACTGGATTAATTTTACAGGCAGTGACATCCCTGCCTTTACTGCCTTTAGGATGCAAACGGTAGCATCCAGTTCCTGAGACACAGTGAGAGTGTCATTCCTCCCACTGTGTGGCATCAGAAACCAGAAGCGATAAGGATTTTATCACTTCCAGTTACGGACTCATGTAGCCATTACCGGTTTGAACAAGCATCTGATCAAACTGATCTTGATTTGATCAGATGCTTTGGAGGCCAGAGGACAGATATGGGGTCTAAAAGACCCCGGATAGCTCCATAAAGAGGACCTGTCATGGCTCATGCTATCACAAGGGATGTTGTTCATCCCTTGTGAAAGCAAAAAATAAAGATACAGTGTATGATTTTTTCTTTGTAAATAAATTAATAAAAATACAATTTAAAATAAATTTAAAATGCCCCCACTACTTTATGCTTATGCGCAATTGCGAACGCACACGTTGGCTGCGCAAGCATTTATATAAACGGCAACAAACCTGCATTTTGTTTCAAGACGGGGTCAGGGGCGGGGCCATGGGTGTCATTAGCGGTTTGGTTGAAGGGGGCCCCGTCAGGTGGACTGTATGGGGCCCCATGATTTCTAACAGCGGCCCTGTAAACAGCGCTTGCCATCCCCAGTACAGCCGCAGAGAGAGGAGCAGCTCGCTCCGTTCTGCCACAATGAGGATTGGAGCCCCGAATGACTGCTGCGGGCAGATGTGTCTCCCTTCATAGAATTTCTTCCTGTCGTTCCGTACGGCGCCTCGCCTGTTTACAAGGGATCGCTATATCGTCTGCCTGAGGAGGAATCTGCGATCACGTGATCTGATAATGGAGCCACAATCGCGGATATCAGATGTGGAAAACACATGGCTGGAAAAGTTCTGGATCTCCTCAGGTGTGTGTATTGTACATTGCAGTGAAGGGGCCGCCCTGTGTAATAAGTGGGTGGGAAGTGTGAATGGCGGAGGGACAGCTGTAGTTAGTTACTGGCCGCTCCGCTTCAGTATACCTCACATCTATCGTCTGCCAGCGGAGGAGCTCCGCGCTGCGTCCTCTTCCCACGGTGACTCAAACTTTACTGGCTGCTCCGGGGAAGCCGCTGCCTTATATGGTCTTCCGGTTACCATGGCAACCCGACCGTTACTTGTCCTTTACCAGGAGTGTGCGCATTCCGCTGGCACGTGACTCCCTTGTAGGCAGCACGTGACTCCCTTGTAGGCAGCACGTGCCACCCCTAGTACAGCCAATCAGCAAAGCCTCCTACTAGTTAACCCCTTCATGCCCAAGTCTTTTCCTGTCAATTATTGCTTACAAGTTAAAATCAATAATTTTTGCTAGAAAAGTACTTAGAACCCCGAAAAATGATATTTATATATATATATATTTGCAGAGATCCTAGAGTATAAAATGGCAATAGTTGCAATATTTTATGTCACACGGTTTTTGCGCAGCAGTCTTACAAACGCAATTTTTCTGGAACAAATACACTTTCATGAATTAAAAAAAAAAAAAAAACAAGTAAAAGTTAACCCTTGTTTTTTTTTTTTTTTTTTTTTTTGTATAATATGAAAGATAATGACACGCTGAGTAAATAGATACCTAACATGTCACGCTTCAAAATTGCAAACGACCGTGGAATGGTGACAAACTACGGTTCTAAGGCTCCTTTCACACTTGTGCGGCTTGTGCTGCGATTTGGGACTGCAAAATCGCATGACAAGTTGCTCTCCATTATTTCCAATGACTACCGTTCATATCTGTGCGACTTCAGAGTAATCCCTGCACTACTTTGGTCGGATTTTGAGGTCCAAAGACATAGGCTTTGCTTCAAGCCCAGTCAAAATCGCAGCAGCAAAATCGTGGTAAAATCGTGCAACTTAAGTCCCACAAGTGTGAAAGGGGCGGAGTTCCACTAATTTTTATGTTTATTAAAAGTCGGCAGCTACAAAAAGTGTATCTGACTTTTAATAAACACACACCCATCGATTCGGCCGCCCCAAGCCTCGATCCTCTCCCTCTACTCTCAGCGGTGCCGCCATCTCTAGTGTGGGCACCCGGCTGCGACAGCTTGCAGCTTTACAGCCGGGTGCGCACTGCGCATGCACGAGTCCTGCTGCGCTTTGTGAATGGCCGGGAAGTCCTCTGGGACCTGTGACATGTCCCAGAAGATTGCAGGGAGAGGAAAACTTGCGGCCCGAGCGGAAGTGGAAGCGGGTATCTGTCGAATCTAAGTACCCTCCCCCCCCAAAAAGGAGTCAGGAGTATTTAACCACTTTAGCCCCAGCCGCCGCAGATGTACTGCGGCAGGCTGGCGCTCCCAGGCAAAAGCCCGTACATGTACAGCACTCGCCTGGGAGGAGCTATGGGGCGATCGCATGCCACCGGAGGTGCGCTCGCGCCCCTGCTTATCAGCAGGGAAGCTAGTGTGTGTGAAAGGCGACTCCGATGGCCACCGGCCACTCGCAATCTCCCGCCGCTTACTGAGAAGGACGAACGGCTGATGTAAACACAGCTGTCCATGCTTCTCCCTGAAGTGATCACAGATGTCATTGATCCTGCTACAAAAATTGATAAGGTGGAAGAGGTTTCACAGCAACAAGAGGTAGCCATACAAGATAACTCTCATGCCATAGACTCACATACCATACAACTGAGAGAGATGCACAGAGCCCTTGAAGACCTTGATAACCGAGGACGCCGCCATAATATTCGAGTCAGGGGTCTCCCTGAATCGATTGATAACTAATCCCACTCAAGCAACCCTCTCTATATTTAACGACCTCTTGGGGAGGCCTCTAGACACTCCAATCGATATAGATCGCCTGCATCGCACTCTTCGCCCTAGGGGCAGAGAGAACAACCCCCCATGAGACATCATTGGTTGCCTGGTCAATTTCAGACTGAAAGAAGAAATTTTGAGACAAGCCAGGCTAAGGAGACGCATTCTATACCAAGGCACAGAAATCAAATTATTTCAGGATCTCTCTGAAACGAGTCGACCCTACAAAAACGGAAAATCCTGAAACCCCTTCTCGATATATTGAAAGAACGCGAAATACCTTACAGATGGAAATTTCCATTTTGCCTATCTGCTGGCACTGCAGTGCAGGCCATACTGCAACCCTGAGATTTCCTGAGGATTCCTCCTCCTTTTTGTGCTACTTTAAATATTCCTTTTGTGGAAATCCCTGATTGGCACACACAATAACTTTTCATCCCATTGCTTAATTGAACATATGGACGCTCAATCCTCAAGAGATGCAACACGACGATACCGAAGATCACTCTACCGCTCCTCTATGCCGCCAGCTAACAGACGCCCCTCAGGAGGAAACAGCATTCCTGCTTCACCCACACATAGGAGGGCAAGAAGAGAATGGACACAATAATCAACGACACTTGCTTTCTGGAACTGACCTCTTTAAGCTACACATTTGGCAGGTATTCATACTTAAACTGGACTTCGCAAGATAATAGTAGATATTCCTGACCTTTGTGATGCCTCATTAGGTAAGCTTGTGTTCTTGGTAGTTAGGATTTAACATAGCCCCTTATACTACTACCTAGAACGCTGTTGTACAATGTTTGTCATTTTATGCCAGGGTTACCCCTCTGTCGTTGGTGCAGCGACCCCTTCACTCTCACTAGATTGAACTCATAGAAGACTGGTTTAGCAAAGTTTGCTAGTTAAATTGTTAATTAACGAGTTTCTGTGATAATTTCACCTACACTTCTATACCCAAAAGCCTATACCTCTCTGTTAAAGCATGTGGGAGAGGGGGGCCACTGTGCGATGGTGGGGTCCCATTACATCAAAAGTTATGCCTGGTTTAACGCAATAACTCCTTTTTTTATTTTTCAATCTTAGACCTCATATTTTATGCTGATGTTTAATGTTTTTTTGTTAATGTGTGTTATGCATTTTCTATGCCAGTGAACACTTTCCCAGACACATGCATAGATTCAAGGCAAAATTCATGTTGCCTTCATTTATTATCCTATTGTGCTTTTTGCATCTGTATTGACCTTATACCCCTACCCACACCATTGCTTCACAATATGGCTCTGAAATACTCTGCCTACTGTACTTCCCCATACTGTCTTAATTACCTTTTAGTACAGGAATTGCCCCATGCAATATTTTCAGATATTCCCCATTAGTACAGGAATTGTACACTGTACAAAATAAAGTCCTGATCACCCCATACAAAACTATGCAAAATAAAATCCTGATCACCCCATACAAAACTATGCAAAATAATATTCGTATCACCCCATACTAAACTGTGCAAAATAATATCCTGATCATCCCATACAAAACTATGCAAAATAAAATCCTGATCAATCTATACAAAACTGCTAAATAAAATCCTGATCAATCTATACAAAACTGCTTAATAAAATCCTGATTTTATATACAGAGCTGTACAATATAAACATTTGATCATCCTATACAGAGCTGTATAATATAAAATCACGAGCTTCCTATACAGAGCTGTACAATAACATCAAGATCATTCCAAAATAAAAGTGCTGATCACCTCATATGGAGCTGTACAATATACCACCATGATCACCCTATATTTTATTGCACAATATAAAAGGCTAATTGACATGCTATATATTCATATATTACCTATTGGTACAGGAATTGCCCCATGCAATATATTCAGATATTCCCCATTAGTACAGGAATTGCCCCATGCAATATATTCAGATATTCCCCATTACTAATGGGGAATATCTGAATAAATTGCATGGGGCAATTCCTGTACTATGGGGATTATATGAATATATTGCATGGGGCAATTCCTGCACTAATAGGTAATATATGAAAATATAGCATGGGGCAATACCTGTACTAATGGGCCATTATTACAGGAATTGCCTCATTCAATATATTCTCAGATATTCCCCATTAGTACAAGAATTGCCCAATGCAAATATATTCAGATATTCCCCATCACCTATCCCACAGAGAGAGCACACAGACAAGAAAGTCACTTACCAGTCAAGAACAGATTTGCAGAGTCTGAGACAGGTCAGTCACACGAGAAGATGCTGCAGCAACACACAGGGAGGGAGTCAGGGACAGCGAGGGTGACTCCTGGTGCCGGGTGTGCTACTGTCCGACTCAGAGGCGGTCAGGATGCAGGTAGGCTCCATACTCCGGTTCCAGTGCGGCAAGAAGACCGTGACACGCGCCTCACCCCAGCCAGAAGTGATGTGGTTCCGCTGAAAGCACCGCCCTACTACGTTCTATGGACCAATCACAGGAAGCCAATGCAATGGGAGTGTTTGGGGCGCATCGCTCTGCACACCGAGGACAGTCTAAATGCGGCCATTGAGCTTCCCAGACCCAGTGACGTGATAACAACACCCATTTCACTTTCCATAGACACCAGGATAGTGTAGTGGTTAGGGTGGTCAGTGTAGTGGTTAGGTATGCTACTGTGTAGTGGTCAGTCTAGTGTCTAGGTAACTTAGTGTAGTAGTTAGGTAGGTCATTGTATTAGTCAGTGTAGAGGCTAGGTAGGTCAGTGTAGTGGCTAGGTAGGTCAGTGTAGTGGCTAGGTAGTTCCCTGTAGTGGTAAGATAGGTCAGTGCAGTGGTTAGTGTAGTGGTTAGGGAGCTCAGTGCAGTGGTTAGGGTGGTTAGGTAGGACAGTGTAGTGGTTAGATTGGACAGTGTAGTGGTTAGATTGGACAGTGTACCGGGAACTCTCAAGTGCAGAAAACGTCACAAGGGGAGGGGCGATGTATGGTGGTGTATGGTGTAGTGGTTAGGTAGGTCAGTGTAGTGGTTAGGTAGGTCAGTGTAGTGGTAGTCTAGTGGCTAGGTAGGTTAGAATAGTAGTTAGGTAGGTCAGTGTAGTCGTCAGTGTAGAGGCTAGTTAGGTCAGTATAAAGGCTAGGTAAGGTCAGTGTACTTTTTAGGTAGGTCCGTTAAATCAGTGTATTGTAGAGGTCACTACAGTGGTTAGTGTAGGTCAGTGTAGGGGTTAGATAGGTCAGTGTAATGGTTAGATAGGTCAGTGTAGTGGTAAGGGTGGTCAATGATGTAGTAAAGTAGGCCAGTGTAGTGGTTAGGTAGGTCAGTGTAATGGTTAGGATGGTCAGATAGGTCAGTGTAGTGGTCACTGTAGTGTAGTGGTCAGCATTGTGGCTAGGTAGGTCAGGGTAATTGTAGGTAGGTCAGTGGAATTGTTAGGTTTATTTGGTAGGTCAGTGTAGTGGATAGGTAGGTCAGTGTAGTGGTCAATGTAGTGGCTAGGTAGGTCAGTGTAGTGGTTAGATAGGTCAGTGTAGTGTAGAGGTCAGTGTAGTGGCTAGGTATGTCATTGAAGTGGTTAGGTGGGTCAGTGAAGTGGTTAGGTTGGTCATTGTAGTGATCAGTATAATGGTTAGATTGGACAGTGTAGTGGTCAGTGTAGTGGCTAGGTAGGTCAGTGTACTGGTTAAGTAGATCAGTGTAGTGGTCAGGTAGGTCAATGTAGTGGCTAGGAAGGTGAATGTAGTGGTCAGTGTAGTGGCTAGTGTTGTGGTTAGGTAGGTTAGTGTAGTGGTTAGGGTGGTCAGTGTAGTGGTTAGATAGGACAGTGTATTGGTCAGTCAAGTGGGTAGGGTGGTTGGTGTAGTGGTCAGGTAGGTCAGTGTAGTAGCAAGGTAGGGGCTCGGTCGGTCAGTACAGTGGCATGCACACACACACACAAAATATATATATATATATATATATATATATATATATATATATATATATATATATATATATATACACACACACACACACACACACATGTTTTTTACATATATATATATATATATACACAAAAAATTATTTATTTATATATATATATACAAAAAATTAATATATATATATATATATATGTGTGTGTGTGTATTATAAATATATATATACATATACACACAAGACTCCCATGTAAACAGCGCTTGCCATCCCCAGTACAGCCGCAGAGAGAGGAGCAGCTCGCTCCGTTCTGCCACAATGAGGATTGGAGCCCCGAATGACTGCTGCGGGCAGATGTGTCTCCCTTCATAGAACTTCTTCCTGTCGTTCCGTACGGCGCCTCGCCTGTTTACAAGGGATCGCTATATCGTCTGCCTGAGGAGGAATCTGCGATCACGTGATCTGATAATGGAGCCACAATCGCGGATATCAGATGTGGAAAACACATGGCTGGAAAAGTTCTGGATCTCCTCAGGTGTGTGTATTGTACATTGCAGTGAAGGGGCCGCCCTGTGTAATAAGTGGGTGGGAAGTGTGAATGGCGGAGGGACAGCTGTAGTTAGTTACTGGCCGCTCCGCTTCAGTATACCTCACATCTATCGTCTGCCAGCGGAGGAGCTCCGCGCTGCGTCCTCTTCCCACGGTGACTCAAACTTTACTGGCTGCTCCGGGGAAGCCGCTGCCTTATATGGTCTTCCGGGTTACCATGGCAACCCGACCGTTACTTGTACTTAACCAGGAATGTGTGCATCCCACTGGCACGTGACTCCCTTGTAAGCAGCACGTGCCACCCCTACTACAGCCAATCAGCAAAGCCTCCTACTAGTTAACCCCTTCATGCCCAAGTCTTTTCCTGTCATTTATTGCTTACAAGTTAAAATCAGTAATTTTTGCTAGAAAAGTACTTAGAACCCCCAAACATTATATATATATATATATTTTTTTTTTTTTTGCAGAGATCCTAGAGTATAAAATGGGAATCGTTGCAATATTTTATGTCAGACGGTTTTTGCACAGCGGTCTTACAAACGCAATTTTTCTGGAACAAATACACTTTCATGAATTAAAAAAAAAAAAAAAAAAGTTAGCCCTTTTTTTTTTTTTTTTGTATAATGTGAAAGATAATGTCACGCCGAGTAAATAGATACCTAACATGTCACGCTTCAAAATTGCAAACGCTCGTGGAATGGTGACAAACTACGGTACTAAGGCTCCTTTCACACTTGTGCGGCTTGTGCTGCGATTTGGGACTGCAAAATCGCATGACAAGTTGCTCTCCGTTATTTCCAATGACTACCGTTCATATCTGTGCGACTTCAGAGTAATCCCTGCACTACTTTGGTCGGATTTTGAGGTCCAAAGACATAGGCTTTGCTTCAAGCCCAGTCAAAATTGCGGCAGCAAAATCGTGGTAAAATCGTGCAACTTAAGTCCCACAAGTGTGAAAGGGGCGGAGTTCCACTAATTTTTATGTTTATTAAAAGTCGGCAGCTACAAAAAGTGTATCTGACTTTTAATAAAAACACACACCCATCGATGCGGCCGCCCGAAGCCTCAATCCTCTCCCTCTGCTCTCAGCGGTGCCGCCATCTATAGTGTGGGCACTCGGCTGTGACAGTTTGCTGCTTTACAGCCGGGTGCGCACTGCGCATGCGCGAGTCCTGCTGCGCTTTGTGAATGGCCGGGAAGTCCTCTGGGACCTGTGACGTGTCCCAGAAGATTGCAGGGAGAGGAGAACTTGCGGCCCGAGCGGAAGTGGAAGCGGGTATCTGTCAAATCTAAGTACCCTTCGCCCCCCCCCAAAAAAAATGACATGCCAAATGTGGCATGTCAGGGGGTCAGGAGTATTTAACCACTTTAGCCCCACCCGCCGCAGATGTACTGCAGCAGGCTGGCGCTCCCAGGCGAAAGCCCGTACATGTACAGCGCTCGCCTGTGAGGAGCTATGGGGCGATCGCGCGCCCCCGCTTGTCAGCGGGGAAGCTAGTGTGTGTGAAAGTAGGGATGCACCGAAATTTCGGCCACCGAAATTATCGGCCGAAAATGAATATTATGGCGGCGTCCTCGGTTATCAAAGGTCTTCAAGGGTTCTGTGCATCTCTCAGTTGTATGGTATGTGAGTCTATGGCATGAGAGTTCTCTTGTATGGCTACCTCTTGTTGCTATGAAACCTCTTCCACCTTATCAATTCTTGTAGCAGGATCAATGACATCTGTGATCACTTCAGGGGTTTACATCAGCCGTTCGTCCTTCTCTGTATGCGGCGGGAGATCGCGAGTGGCCGGCGGCCATCGGAGCCACCTTTCACATAGGGATGCACCGAAATGAACATTTTGGGCCGAAACCGAAAATGCAGGATGTCCTTGGCCGGAAACCGAAACCGAAAATGACTTTTTCCCCAAATTTTTTTTAAAATGGATAGAACAGGGGCATACACCAAAAACAGGTAGTGACGTACACCTGTCGCTGCCACCCTGTCACAGTATATGTACTGTGATGGGTTGGCAAGAGGTTAATTTAATTACCAATGGTATTTGTATTATGAAGCATGAGGGGGTTAATGTATTGTCACTGCTGGTCACTCATCTATTAGTGACCGACCAGTGGCAGTTAATTAACCCCTTTGTGTTGCATTAGTGCAACCAGTATCAGTGTTAATTAACACTGGTTGCACTGATACTGGTTGCACTAATGCAGCACAAAGGGGTTAATTAACTGCCACTGGTCGGTCACTAATAGATGAGTGACCAGCAGTGACAACAATACATTAACCCCTCATGCTTCATAATACAAATACCATTGGTAATTAAATTAACCTCTTGCCAACCCATCACAGTACATATACTGTGACAGGGTGGCAGCGACAGGTGTACGTCACTACCTGTTTTTGGTGTATGCCCCTGTTCTATCCATTTTAAAAAATTTTGGGGAAAAAGTCATTTTCGGTTTTCGGCCAAGGGCATCCTGCATTTTCGGTTTCAGCCCAAAATGTTCATTTCGGTGCATCCCTATGTGAAAGGTGGCTCCGATGGCCGCCGGCCACTCGCGATCTCCCGCCGCTTACAGAGAAGGACGAACGGCTGATGTAAACACAGCTGTCCATGCTTCTCCCTGAAGTGATCACAGATGTCATTGATCCTGCTACAAGAATTGATAAGGTGGAAGAGGTTTCATAGCAACAAGAGGTAGCCATACAAGATAACTCTCATGCCATAGACTCACATACCATACAACAGAGAGATGCACAGAACCCTTGAAGACCTTTGATAACCGAGGACGCCGCCATAATATTCGAGTCAGGGGTCTCCCTGAATCGATTGATAACTAATCCCACTCAAGCAACCCTCTCTATATTTAACGACCTCTTGGGGAGGCCTCTAGACACTCCGATCGATATAGAGCGCCTGCATCGCGCTCTACGCCCTAGGTGCAGAGAGAACGACCCCCCACTAGACGTCATTGGTTGCCTGGTCAATTTCAGACTGAAAGAAGAAATTTTGAGACAAGCCAGGCTAAGGAGATGCATTCTATACCAAGGCACAGAAATCAAATTATTTCAGGATCTCTCTGAAACGAGTCGACCCTACAAAAACGGAAAATCCTGAAACCCCTTCTCGATATATTGAAAGAACGCGAAATACCTTACAGATGGAAATTTCCATTTTGCCTATCTGCTGGCACTGCAGGCCATACTGCAACCCTGATATTTCCTGAGGATTCCTCCTCCTTTTGTGCTACTTTAAATATTCCATTTGTGGAAATCCCTGATTGGCACACACAATAACTTTTCATCCCATCGCTTAATTGAACATATGGACGCTCAATCCTCAGGAGATGCAACACGACGATACCGAAGATCACTCTACCGCTCCTCTATGCCGCCAGCTAACAGACGCCACTAAGGAGGAAACAGCGTTCCTGCTTCACCCACGCATAGGAGGGCAAGAAGAGAATAGACACAATAATCAACGACACTTGCTTTCTGGAACTGACCTCTTTAAGCTACACATTTGGCAGGTATTCATACTTAAACTGGACTTCGCAAGATAATAGTAGATATTCCTGACCTTTGTGATGCCTCATTAGGTAAGCTTGTGTTCTTGGTAGTTAGGATTTAACATAGCCCCTTATACTACTACCTAGAACGCTGTTGTACAATGTTTGTCATTTTATGCCAGGGTTACCCCTCTGTCGTTGGTGCAGCGACCCCCCTTCACTCTCACTAGATTGAACTCATAGAAGACTGGTTTAGCAAAGTTTGCTATTTAAATTGTTAATTAACGAGTTTCTGTGATCATTTCACCTACACTTCTATACCCAAAATCCTATACCTCTCTGTTAAAGCATGTGGGAGAGGGGGGCCACTGTGCGATGGTGGGGTCCCATTACATCAAAAGTTATGCCTGGTTTAACACAATAACTTTTTCTCCAATCTTAGACTTCATATTTTATGACTTTTTTTTCAATCTTAGACTTCATATTTTATGCTGATGTTTAATGTTTTTTGTTAATGTGTGTAAGGCTCCTTTCACACGGCCGCTCCGTGTGAAAGGTCCGCTGCGGGACTTTTTTTTTTTTTCCACGGAGCGGATGACATTTCTGTCATCCGCTCCGTGTGCCCGCATATCATCCCATCCGTTTGCGGATGATATGCGGACATAATGTATGTCTATGGCACTGCGGATGTCAGCGGATGACACCGCTGACATCCGATTTTCCTTCCTTTCCGTTTTTTACACGGAAGGAAAAATAGGGTTCTGTTCCGTTCGTAAAAACGGAACAGAACTGACAGGAGAAAAATCGGGTGTCAGCGGATGGTATTCCGCTGACATCCGCAGTGCCATTCACTTACATTGATGTCCGCAAATCATCCGCAAAAAAATAGGATGATTTGCGGACACACGGAAAGCAGCGGATCGGCCGTGTGAAAGGAGCCTTATGCATTTTCTATGCCAGTGAACACTTTCCCAGACACGTGCATAGATTCAAGGCAAAATTCATGTTACCTTCATTTATTATCCTATCGTGCTTTTTGCATCTGTATTGACCTTATACCCCTACCCACACCGTTGCTTCACAATATGGCTCTAAAATACTCTGCCTACTGTACTTCCCCGTACTGTCTTAACCACCTCCCACCCGGGCCATTGTAGATATACGGTCCGGGCGGGAGTATCGTCCTTCTGAATGGACGTTCCGGAACGTCCTTCAGAAGGAGAGAGATTGCGCCGCCGCGGGCGCGCACAGCAGCGCGATCTCAACGTGCCTATGTCCATAGGACACAGAGCAACAAGACTCGGCAGGAGGGCCCTGTGATTGGCCCTCCTGATCACATGACGGCTGTGTCCAATCACAGCCGTCATGTAATGTCAATACAGCCGTTGTAACGGCTTCGATCTCTTCTCCTCCTGACAGACCCTGTCAGTGAGGAGAAGAGCAGAGGATCGATTCTGCAGCCGGGGTGATCAGTGAGTATTTCTGATTACTCACTGATCACAGGGGGGGTCTGTGCTGGTAATCAGATGATTGATTACCAGTGCAGCCCTGGGGGGAGGGGGTGCCACTAGAGCCACCAGGGATGCCCACCCATGACCACCAGGGATGCCCACCATGGCCACCAGGGATGGCAAACAGGGCTCAGAGAGCCTGCCAGTGGTGCCCCCCTATCAGTGCTGCCCACCAATGCCATCTATCAGTGCTGCCCACCAGTGCCCGTTATTGCCATCTATCAGTGCCGCCCACCAGTGCCCATTATTCCCCACCAGTGCCGCCTATCAGTCCCCATCAGTGCCGCCCATCAGTGCCGCCTATCAGTCCCCATCAGTGCCGCCCATCAGTGCCGCCCATCAGCGCTGCCTACCAGTGCCCATCAGCGCTGCCTATCAGTGCCCATCAGCGCTGCCTATAAGTGCCCATCAGCGCTGCCTATAAGTGCCACATATCAGTGCCACATATCAGTGCCACCCCATCAGTGCCACCCCATCAGTGTTCTCCTCATCAGTGCCTGTCAGTGCGGCGTCATCAGTGCAGGAAAAAACGTATCCATTTACAAAATTTTATAACCTAAACCTTTTTTGTTTTTCAAACTTTTCGGTCTTTTTTTATTAGTGCACCAAAAAAGAAAAAACCTGGCGGTGATCAAATACCACCTAAAGAAAGCTCTATTTGTGGGGAAAAAATGACACAAATTTGGTTTCGGTACAGTGTTGCATGACCGCGCAATTGTCATTCAAAATGCAACAGCGCTAAAAGCTGAAAATTGGTCTGGGAAGGAAGGGGGTTTAAATGCCCAGTATTTAGGTGGTTAATTACCTTTTAGTACAGGAATTGTCCCATGCAATATTTTCAGATATTCCCCCATTAGTACAGGAATTGTACACTGTGCAAAATAAAGTCCTGATCACCCCATACAAAACTATGCAAAATAAAATCCTGATCACCCCATACAAAACTGCAAAATAAAATCCTGATCACACTATACAGAGCTGTACAATATAAACATTTGATCATCCTATACAGAGCTGTATAATATAAAATCACGAGCTTCCTATACAGAGCTGTACAATAACATCAAGATCATTCCATATAGAGCTGCAAAATAAAAGTGCTGATCACCCCATATGGAACTGTACAATATACCACCATGATCACCCAATATTTTATTGCACAATATAAAAGGCTCATTGACATGCTATATATTCATATATTACCTATTGGTACAGGAATTGCCCCATGCAATATATTCAGATATTCCCCATTAGTACAGGAATTGCCCCATGCAATATATTCAGATATTCCCCATTAGTACAAGAATTGCCCAATGCAAATATATTCAGATATTCCCCATCACCTATCCCACAGAGAGAACACACAGACAAGAAAGTCACTTACCAGTCAAGAAGAGATGTGCAGAGTCTGAGACAGGTCAGTCACACGAGAAGATGCTGCAGCAACACACAGGGAGGGAGTCAGGGACAGCGAGGGTGACTCCTGGTGCCGGGTGTGCTACTGTCCGACTCAGAGGCGGTCAGGATGCAGGTAGGCTCCATACTCCGGTTCCACTGTGGCAAGAAGACAATGACGCGCGCCTCACTCCAGCCAGAAGTGACGTGGTTCCGCTGAAAGCACCGTCCTACTACATTCTATGGACCAATCACAGGAAGCCAATGCAACAGTGGGAGTGTTTGGGGCGCATCGCTCTGCGCACCAAGGACAGTCTAAATGTGGCCAATCAGCTTCCCAGACCCAGTGACGTGATAACAACACCCCTTTCTCTTTCCATAGACACCAGGATAGTGTGGTGGTTAGGGTGGTCAGTGTAGTGGTTAGGTATGCTACTGTGTAGTGGTCAGTCTAGTGTCTAGGTAGCTTAGTGTAGTAGTTAGGTAATTCATTGTAGTAGTCAGTGTAGAGGCTAGGTAGGTCAGTGTAGTGGTCAGTGTAGTGGTTAGGTGGGTCAGTGTAGTAGCAAGGTAGGTCAGTGTAGTAGTGTAGTGGCTAGGTAGTTCTGTGTAGTGGTAAGATAGGTCAGTGTAGTGGTTAGTATAGTGGTTAGGTAGGTTAGTGTAGTGGTTAGTGCAGTGGTTAGGGAGCTCAGTGCAGTGGTTAGGGAGCTCAGTGCAGTGGTTAGGGAGCTCAGTACAGTGGTTAGGGAGCTCAGTACAGTGGTTAGGGAGCTCAGTGCAGTGGTTAGGGAGCTCAGTGCAGTGGGTTAGGGTGGTTAGGTAGGTCAGTGTAGTGGTTAGATTGGACAATTTAGTGGTCAGTGTAGTGGCTAGGTAGGTCAGTGTAGTGGTAAGTCTAGTGGCTAGGTAGGTCAGTGTAGTAGGTAGGTCAGTGTAGTGGCTAGGTAGGTCAGTGTAGTGGTCAGTCTATTGGCTAGGTAGGTCAGTGTAGTGGCAAGGTAGGTCAGTATAGTGGCAAGGTAAGTCAGTATAGTGGTCAGATAGGTCAATGTAGCGGTTAGTGTAGTGGTCAGTGTAATGGTTAGGTAGGTCAGTGTAATGGTTAGGAAGGTCAGTGTAGTGGTTAGGAAGGTCAGAGTAGTGGTCAGTGTAATGGTTAGGTAGGATAGTGTAGTGGTTAGGTAGGTCAGTGTAATGGCAAGGGTGGTCAGTCTAGTGGCTAGGTAGCTTAGGGTAGTAGTTAGGTAGGTCAGTGTAGTAGCAAGGTAGGTCAGTGTAGTGGTCAGGAAGGTCAGTGTAGTGGTTAGGTGGGTCAGTGTAGTGGTCAGGAAGGTCAGTGTAGTGGTTAGGTGGGTCAGTGTAGTGGTTAGGTAGGACAGTGTAGTGGTTAGGTAGGACAGTGTAGTGGTTAGGTAGGACAGTGTAGTGGTTAGGTAGGACAGTGTAGTGAGAAAGGGTGGATGTGATTCCGCGCTTAGGATGGGGGGTATATATGTAAAGATTAACACCACGCCTGGCTGCTGCCCACTTCAAGAAATGCAACCCTATAAGGAGAGCGTTTGAAGAGAATAGAAAAAAGGAAGGAAGTGATTGGAGCTGCCTGGTGGGGTGCTTGGGGAATAAGGTCTTACTATACTAATGGTAGGGTGTTGTATAGGGATCTATACCAAAAAACTGCTAGTAGGATCTGTGTGTAATATATTGAAATAATTAGGCGTAGCAAATGACAAACCTGTATATATCAGGACAGATCTATGCGCAAATAATAAACATCAAATAAAAACTTATTTAAAAAATCAGCAAATATATACCATATGTGCAATGGTGCAAAAAAGGTGCAAAGGTGAATAGCAGAGGTGAAGTGGTAAAAACTACCGTATTTTCCGGCGTATAAGACGACTGGGCGTATAAGACGACCCCCCTATTACATGATCTACCGGTAATAATTATACTTAGGTTACCTTGGAGATATTATACTCGGCGTATAAGACGACCTCCCATTTTTGGGGGATTTTTTTGAGGTTCAAAAGTAGTCTTATATGCCAGAAAATACAGTAATATATAATACAATAATGATTTCAATAAATAATGTCCAGTAATAAATAAACACCCATAAAATGACAATCGGTAAATATGATCATAAGTATATCAATAAATATAAGTGCAAAAATAAATATATGTAGCTGCCAATGAATAGGTAAGTGCAAAAGTGCGAAATTCCTTCTAGTATATAACCGTGCAGAAAAATAGCAATAGCAATGCGGCTCCTATGCCAGACGGGCATACATTTTGGTTTTATACTATGTGAGTACTTGTCTTTTATTCAAATAAAGCCTTTTTACCAAACTATATTACACTATTGGAGGCTCCTTCCCTTTTCTCCCATATACCCGGTTACTGTACTGGACTCCTATATACATATACTGAGCTGACAGCTGTACATCACTAAGGAGAGGAACCGAGATCGGGGGACATCCTGATTGCCAGTGTGTGGGAGCGATCCCCTAATTATCGACCCGCTGTTTACCCCTGTAGGGGTAAGGGAATCTGGTAAGCGCAGGACCCCAGGCTCAGGGGAACACTTCTTCCTTCCGCCCACCCACCATACTTTGGGCATAGACAAAAAAGCACTTTTTACCACCATATACGGACTACACTTATCTAGGACTCTTTCCTGGTTCAAAGTCACCGAGATTGCACATGCGTTTGGATTTATTTACTTGATAAATTATACGGACACCATTTTTATACTTGTTTTGATATTGCTATACTTTTTAATTGCTATTTTTCTGCACGGTTATATACTAGAAGGAATTTCGCACGTTTGCACTTACCTATTCATTGGCAGCTACATATATTTATTTTTGCACTTATATTTATTGATATACTTATGATCATATTTACCGATTGTCATTTTATGGGTGTTTATTTATTACTGGACATTATTTATTGAAATCATTATTGTATTATATATTAGTTTTTACCACTTCACCTCTGCTATTCACCTTTGCACCTTTTTTGCACCATTGCACATATGGTATATATTTGAAGATTTTTTAAATAAGTTTTTATTTGATGTTTATTATTTGCGCATAGATCTGTCCTGATATATACAGGTTTGTCATTTGCTACGCCTAATTATTTCAATATATTACACACAGATCCTACTAGCAGTTTTTTGGTATAGATCCCTATACAACACCCTACCATTAGTATAGTAGGACAGTGTAGTGGTTAGATTGGACAGTGTAGTGGTTAGATTGGACAGTGTAGTGGTCAGTCTAGTGGCTAGGTAGGTCAGTGTAGTGGTTAAGTAGGTCAGTGTAGTGGTTAGATAAGACAGTGTAGTGGCTAGGTAAGTCATTGTAGTGCTTAGTGTAATGGTTAGGTTAGTGTAGTGGTTAGGTAGGTTAGTGTAATGGTTAGGGTCCACTCCTCCACAACAGCCTATTGGTCCTCCCCCTGCACCGTGAACTCTCAAGTGCAGAAAACGTCACAAGGGGAGGGGTGGTGTATGGTGCCGATATCATGGATGGTGGAGTCAGTGTAGTGGTTAGATAGGTCAGTGTAGTGGTTAGATAGGTCAGTGTAGTGGTTAGATCGGTCGGTGTAGATGATAGGTAAGTCAGTGTAGTGCTCAGTATAGTGGTTAGGTAGGTCAGTGTAGTGGTAAGGGTGGTCATTGTAGAGGTCAGTGTAGTGGTTATGTAGCTCAGTGTAGTGATTAGTTAGGTCAGTGTAGTGGATAGCTAGGTCAGATTAGTTGTCAGTGTAGTGGTTGGTTAGGTCAGTGTAGTGGTTAGGTAGGTCACAGAAGTGGTTAGTGTAGTGGTTATTGTAGTGTTTAGGTAAGTCAGTGTAGTGGTCAGTGTAATGGTTAGGCCCCTTTCACACATACGGTCCATTCAGTTAATCATTTCAGTCACGTCAAAATGTATCAGTTTTTCCGTTTTTCATCCGTTTTTCATCCAGTTTTCATCCGTTTTTCGTCAGTTGTCATCCGTTCTTCGTCAGTTGTCATCCATACTTCATCAGTTGTCATCCATTCTTCGTCAGTTGTCATCCATTCTTCGTCAGTTGTCATCCGTTTTTCATCAGTTGTCATCCATTTTTCATCCGTTTTCATCCGTTTTTCGTCAGTTGTCATCCGTTTTTCGTCAGTTGTTATCTGTTTTTCATCCGTTTTTCATCCATTGTCATCCGTTTTTTGACGGTTGAAAAATAGGGCATTTATCCGTTAAAAAAACGGACATTGACGGAAGTGGATGAAAACGGATGTTAACTGATGATCATCCGTTGTTATCCGTTTTTACATAGAGATACATTGATGTCCGTTTTTCATCCATCAACAGATGGATGAAAAACGGACAGCATGTGTGAAAGGGGCCTAAAGTAGGTCAGTGTAGTGGTCAGTGTAATGGTTGGGTAGATCAGTGTAGTGGTCAGTGTAGTGGTCAGGTAGGTCAGTATAGTGGTTAGGCTCGTCAGTGTAGTGGTCAATGTAATAGTTAGGAAGATCGGTGCAGTGGTTAGGTAAGTCAATGTAGTGGTCAGTGTAGTAGTTAGAAAGGTCAGTGTAGTGGTTAGGCTGGTCAGTGTAGTGGTTAGGAAAGTCAGTGTAGTGGCTAGATAGGTTAGTGTAGTGGTTAAGGAGGTAACAGTAGTGTTTAGATAAGTCAGTGTAGTGGTTAGATCGGTCAGTATAGTGGTTAGGTAGGTCATTGTAGAGGTCAGTGTAGTGGTTACGTAGCTCAGTGTAGTGATTAGTTTGGTCAGTGTAGTGGTTAGCTACGTCAGATTTGTTGTCAGTGTAGTGGTTGGTTAGGTCAGTGTAGTGGTTAGGTAGGTTACAGTAGTGGTTAGTGTCGTGGTTGGTGTAGTGCTTAGGTAGGTCAGTGTAAATGTTAGTGTAGTGGTTAAGTAGGCCAGTATAATGGTTAGGGTGGTTAAGTAGGTAAGTGTAGTGGTTAGATTCTTTTCTTTTGGCTGATCCAACACAAACCTACAAAAGAGAGAAAGTGTATGGAAAGATATGCAGTGTATGGAGGTATATTCAGTGTATGGAGGGATATGCAGTGTATGGAGGGATATGCAGTGTACAGAGGGAAATACAGTGTACAGAGGGAAATACAGTGTACAGAGGGAAATACAGTGTATAGAGTGATATGCAGTGGACAGCCCAACACGCACCTCGTAAAAGTTCCAGTCTCCAACAACCCTAAAGCTGGCCCAACACACACCAAAAATATAAAAATACTTGCCTCCAACCTCCCCTATAGCCAGTCCACAGCATGCCTAGGAAAAGTACCAGCCTCCAACCTCCACCTATAGCTGGTCCAACAAATGCCTGAAAACAAGTAGCAGCCTCCAACCTCTTCTTTAGCTTATCCAACACTAACCTAAAAAGAAAGATACTGGCCTCCAACCTCCCCTATAGCTAGTCCATCACACGCCTAATAAAAGTATCATTCTTTAACCACTCTACAGCTGGTACAACACACCTAAAATATAAAAATACTGGCCTCCAACCTCCCCTATAGCCAGTCCATCACACGCCTAAGAAAAATACCAGCCTCCAACCTCCACCTATAGCCGGGCCAACAAATGCATTAAAACAAGTACCAGCCTCCAACCACTTCTTTTGGCTGATCCAACACACTAAAAAGAAAACTACTGGCCCACAACCTCCCCTATAGCCAGTCCAACACACGCCTAATAAAAATTCAAGCCTCCAACCTCCATATACTGTAGCAGGTCCAACACACACCTAAAATATAAAAAATACTGGCCTCCAATTTCCCCTATAGCAAGTCCAACACACACCTTAGAAAAGTGTCAGCCTCCAACCTCTTCTTTTGGCCAATTTTACACTGACCTAAAAATAAAAATACTGGCCTCCAACCTCCCCTATAGCCAGTCCAACACACGGCATCAACCTCTTCTTTTGGCTGATCCAACACACACCTAGAAAGAAAAAGATTGGCCTCCGACCTCCCCTATAGCCAGTCCAACAAACGCCTAATACGACTAAACACTAATATTGTAGTGGTCAGTGTAGTGGTTAGTACGCTCAGTGAAGTGGTCAGGTAGGTCAGTGTAGTGCTTAGGTAAGTCAGTGTAGTGCGCAGTGTAGGGGTAAGGTAGATCAGTGTAATCTTTTGATAGGTCAGTGTGGTGGAAAGTGTAGTGTAGAGGTTAGTGTAGTGGTTAGGTAGGTCAGTGTAGTTGTTTCGGTGGTCAGTGTAGTGGTTAGGCAAGTCAGCGTAGTGTTAGATTGGACAGTGTAGTGGTCGGGTAGGTCAGTGTAGTGGTTTGATAGATCGGTGTAGTGATTAGATAGTACAGTGTTGTGTAGAGGTCAGTGTAGTGGTTACATAGGACAGTGTAGTGTAGAGGTCAGTGTAGTGGTTAGATAGGACAGTGTAGTGTAGAGGTCAGTGTAGTGGCTAAGTAGGTCAGTATAGAGGCCAGGTAGGTCAGTGTAGTGGTCAGGTAGGTCAGTGTAGTAGATAGATTATTGTAGTGGTGGGGGAGGTTAGTGTAGTGGTTAGATAGGTCAGTGTAGTGGTCAGTGTAATAATTAGGTAGGTCAGTGCAGTGGTCAGTGCACTGGTTAAGTAGGTCAGTGTAGTGGTTAGGTAAGTCAGTGCAGTGGTCAGTGTAATGGTTAGGCCCCTTTCACACATACGGTCCGTTCAGTTCATCAGTTCAGTCACATCAAAATGTATCCGTTTTTCATCTGTTTTTCATCCATTTTTCATCCGTTTTTCGTCAGTTGTCATCCGGTTTTCATCCAGTTTTCATCCGTTTTTCATCCATTTTTCGTCCAGTTTTCATCCGTTTTTCGTCAGTTGTGATCCATTTTTCGTCAGTTGTCATCCGTTTTTCATCAGTTGTCATCCGTTCTTCATCAGCTGTCATCCGTTCTTCATCAGTTGTCATCTGTTCTTCACCAGTTGTCATCCGTTTTTCATCCATTTTTTGTCAGCTGTCATCCATTTTTCATCAGTTGTTATCTGTTTTTCATCCATTTTTCATCCGTTGTCATCCGTTTTTCGTCCGATCCATTTTTTTGATGGATGAAAATAGGGCATTTATCCATTAAAAAAATGGACATTGACGGAAGCGGATGAAAACAGATGTTAACTGATGATCATCCGTTGTCATCCTTTTTTCCATAGAGATACATTGATGTCCATTTTTCATCCATCAACAGATGGATGAAAAACGGACAGCATGTGTGAAAATGGCCTAAAGTAGGTCAGTGTAGTGGTCAGTGTAATGGTTGGGTAGATCAGTGTAGTGGTCAGTGTAGTAGTTAGGAAGGTCAGTGTAGTGGTTAGGCTGGTCAGTGTAGTGGTTAGGAAAGTCAGTGTAGTGGCTAGATAGGTTAGTGTAGTGGTTAGGGAGGTAACAGTAGTGGTTAGATAAGTCAGTGTAGTGGTTAGATAGGTCAGTGTAGTGGTTAGATAGGTCAGTGTAGTGGTTGGATCGGTCGGTGTAGATGATAGGTAAGTCAGTGTAGTGCTCAGTATAGTGGCTAGGTAGGTCAGTGTAGTGGTAAGGGTGGTCATTGTAGAGGTCAGTGTAGTGGTTATGTAGCTCAGTGTAGTGATTAGTTAGGCCAGTGTAGTGGATAGCTAGGTCAGATTAGTTGTCAGTGTAGTGGTTGGTTAGGTCAGTGTAGTGGTTAGGTAGGTCACAGTAGTGGTTAGTGTAGTGGTTATTGTAGTGTTTAGGTAAGTCAGTGCAGTGATCAGTGTAATGGTTAGGCCCCTTTCACACATACGGTCCATTCAGTTAATCATTTCAGTCACGTCAAAATGTATCAGGTTTTCCATTTTTCATCCGTTTTTCATCCAGTTTTCATCCGTTTTTCGTCAGTTGTCATCCGTTCTTCGTCAGTTGTCATCCGTACTTCATCAGTTGTCATCCATTCTTTGTCAGTTGTCATCCATTCTTCGTCAGTTGTCATCCATTTTTCATCAGTTGTCATCCATTTTTCATCCGTTTTTAGTCAGTTGTTATCTGTTTTTCATCCGTTTTTCATCCATTGTCGGATGAAAAATAGGGCATTTATCCGTTAAAAAAACGGACATTGACGGAAGCGGATGAAAACGGATGTTAACTGATGATCATCCGTTGTTATCCGTTTTTACATAGAGATACATTGATGTCCGTTTTTCATCCATCAACGGATGGATGAAAAACGGACAGCATGTGTGAAAGGGGCCTAAAGTAGGTCAGTGTAGTGGTCAGTGTAATGGTTGGGTAAATCATTGTAGTGGTCAGTGTAGTGGTCAGGTAGGTCAGTATAGTGGTTAGGCTGGTCAGTATAGTGGTTAGGCTCGTCAGTGTAGTGGTCAATGTAATAGTTAGGAAGATCGGTGCAGTGGTTAGGTAAGTCAATGTAGTGGTCAGTGTAGTAGTTAGAAAGGTCAGTGTAGTGTTAGATTGGACAGTGTAGTGGTCGGGTAGGTCAGTGTAGTGGTTTGATAGATCGGTGTAGTGATTAGATAGTACAGTGTTGTGTAGAGGTCAGTGTAGTGGTTAGATAGGACAGTGTAGTGTAGAGGTCAGTGTAGTGGTTAGATAGGACAGTGTAGTGTAGAGGTCAGTGTAGTGGCTAAGTAGGTCAGTATAGAGGCCAGGTAGGTCAGTGTAGTGGTCAGGTAGGTCAGTGTAGTAGTTAGATTAGTGTAGTGGTGGGGGAGGTTAGTGTAGTGGTTAGATATGTCAGTGTAGTGGTCAGTGTAATGATTAGGTAGGTCAGTGCAGTGGTCAGTGCACTGCTTAAGTAGGTCAGTGTAGTGGTTAGGTAAGTCAGTGCAGTGGTCAGTGTAATGGTTAGGCCCCTTTCACACATACAGTCCGTTCAGTTCATCAGTTCAGTCATGTCAAAATGAATCCGTTTTTCATCTGTTTTTCATCCATTTTTCATGCGTTTTTCGTCAGTTGTCATCCAGTTTTCATCCCGTTTTCATCCGTTTTTCATCCAGTTTTCATCCATTTTTCGTCCAGTTTTCATCCGTTTTTCGTCAGTTGTGATCCGTTTTTCATCAGTTGTCATCCTTTTTTCGTCAGTTGTCAACCGTTCTTCATCAGTTGTCATCCATTCTTCGTCAGTTGTCATCTGTTCTTCGCCAGTTGTCATCCGTTTTTCGTCAGTTGTTATCTGTTTTTCATCCGTTTTTCATCCGTTGTCATCCGTTTTTCGTCCGATACGTTTTTTTGACGGATGAAAATAGGGCATTTATCCATTAAAAAAAAACGGATATTGACCGAAGCGGATGAAAACGGATGTTAACTGATTATCATCCGTTGTCATCCGTTTTTACATAGAGATACATTGATGTCCGTTTTTCATCCATCAACGGATGGATGAAAAACGGACAGCATGTGTGAAAGGGGCCTAAAGTAGGTCAGTGTAGTGGTCAGTGTAATGGTTGGGTAGATCAGTGTAGTGGTCAGTGTTGTGGTTAGGTAAGTCAGTGTAGTGGTTAGGCTGGTCAGTATAGTGGTTAGGCTCGTCAGTGTAGTGGTCAATGTAATAGTTAGGAAGATCGGTGCAGTGGTTAGGTAAGTCAATGTAGTGGTCAGTGTAGTAGTTAGGAAGGTCAGTGTAGTGGTTAGGCTGGTCAGTGTAATGGTTAGGAAAGTCAGTGTAGTGGCTAGATAGGTTAGTGTAGTGGTTAGGGAGGTAACAGTAGTGGTTAGATAAGTCAGTGTAGTGGTTAGATAGGTCAGTGTAGTGGTTAGATAGGTCAGTGTAGTGGTTAGATAGGTAAGTGTAGTGGTTAGATCGGTCAGTGTAGTGGTTAGGTAAGTCAGTGTAGTGCTCAGTATAGTGGTCAGGTAGGTCAGTGTAGTGGTAAGGGTGGTCAGTGTAGAGGTCAGTGTAATGGTTAGGTAGGTCATTGTAGAGGTCAGTGTAGTGGTTATGTAGCTCAGTGTAGTGATTAGTTAGGTCAGTGTAGTGGTTAGCTGGGTCAGATTAGTTGTCAGTGTATTGGTTGGTTAGGTCAGTGTAGTGGTTAGGTAGGTCACAGTAGTGGTTAGTGTAGTGGTTAGAGTAGTGGTTAGGTAGGTCAGTGTAAAGGTTAGTGTAGTGGTTAAGTAGGTCAGTATAATGGTTAGGGTGGTTAAGTAGGTAAGTGTAGTGGTTAGATTCTTTTCTTTTGGCTGATCCAACACACACCTACAAAAGAGAGATAGTGTATGGAAGGATATGCAGTGTATGGAGGGATATTCAGTGTATGGAGGGATATGCAGTGTATGGAGGGATATGCAGTGTACAGAGGGAAATACAGTGTACAGAGGGAAATATAGTGTATAGAGTGATATGCAGTGGACAGCCCAACATGCACCTCGTAAAAGTTCCAGTCTCCGACAACCCTAAAGCTGGTCCAACACACACCAAAAATATAAAAATACTTGTCTCCAACCTTCCCTGTAGCCAGTCCACAGCATGCCTAAGAAAAGTACCAGCCTCCAACCTCCAGCTATAGCTGGTCCAACAAATGCCTGAAAACAAGTAGCAGCCTCCATCATCTTCTTTAGCTTATCCAACACTAACCTAAAAAGAAAGATACTAGCCTCCAACCTCCCCTATAGCTAGTCCATCACACGCCTAATAAAAGTATCAGTCTTTAACCACTGTACAGCTGGTACAACACACCTAAAATATAAAAATACTGGCCTCCAACCTCCCCTATAGCCAGTCCATCACACGCCTAAGAAAAATACCAGCCTCCAACCTCCACCTATAGCTGGGCCAACAAATGCATTAAAACAAGTACCAGCCTCCAATCACTTCTTTTACTGATCCAACACACTAAAAAGAAAACTATGTGCCTCCAACCTCCCCTATAGCCAATACAACACACGCCTAATAAAAATTCAAGCCTCCAACCTCCATATACTGTAGCAGGTCCAACACACACCTAAAATACAAGAAAATACTGGCCTCCAATCTCCCCTATAGCAAATTCAACACACACCTTAGAAAAGTATCAGCCTCCAACCTCTTCTTTTGGCCAATTTTACACTGACCTAAAATAAAAATACTGGCCTCCAACCTCTCCTATAGCCAGTCCAACACACAGCATCAACCTCTTCTTTTGGCCGATCCAACACACACCTAGAAAGAAAAATATTGGCCTCCGACCTCCCCTATAGCCAGTCCAACAAACGCCTAATAACACGCCTAAACACTAATATTGTAGTGGTCAGTGTAGTGGTTAGTACGCTCAGTGTAGTGGTCAGGTAGGTCTGTGTAGTGGTTAGGTAAGTCAGTGTAGTGCGCAGTGTAGGGGTAAGGTAGGTCAGTGTAATGGTTTGATAGGTCAGTGTAGTGGAAAGTGTAGTGTAGAAGTTATTGTAGTGGTAAGGTAGGTCAGTGTAGTTGTTTCGGTGGTCAGTGTAGTGGTAAGGCAAGTCAGTGTAGTGTTAGATTGGACAGTGTAGTGGTCGGGTAGGTCAGTGTAGTGGTTTGATAGATCGGTGTAGTGGTTAGATAGTACAGTGTAATGTAGAGGTCAGTGTAGTGGTTAGATAGGACAGTGTAGTGTACAGGTCAGTGTAGTGGTTAGATAGGACAGTGTAGTGTAGAGGTCAGTGTAGTGGCTAAGTATTTCAGTATAGAGGCCAGGTAGGTCAGTGTAGTGGTCAGGTAGGTCAGTGTAGTAGTTAGATTATTGTAGTGGTGGGGGAGGTTAGTGTAGTGGTTAGATAGGTCAGTGTAGTGGTCAGTGTAATGATTAGGTAGGTCAGTGCAGTGGTCAGTGCACTGGTTAAGTAGGTCAGTGTAGTGGTTAGGTAAGTCAGTGCAGTGGTCAGTGTAATGGTTTGGCCCCTTTCACACATATGGTCCGTTAAGTTCATCAGTTCAGTCACGTCAAAATGTATCAGTTTTTAATCCATTTTTCATCCGTTTTTCGTCAGTTGTTATCCGTTTTTCATCCAATTTTCATCCAGTTTTCATCCGTTTTTCATCCAGTTGTAATCCGTTCTTTGTCAGTTGTCATCCGTACTTCGTCAGTTGTCATCCATTTTTCATTAGTTGTCATCCGTTTTTCATCCGTTTTCATCCGTTTTTCGTCAGTTGTCATTTGTTTTTTGTCAGTTGTTATCTGTTTTTCATCCGTTGTCATCTGTTTTTCGTCCAATCCATTTTTTTGATGGATGAAAAATAGGGCATTTATCCATTAAAAAAGCAGACATTGACAGAAGCGTATGAAAATGGATGTTAACTGATGATCATCCGTTGTCATCCGTTTTTACATAGAGATACATTGATGTCCGTTTTTCATCGATTAACGGATGGATGAAAAACGGACAGCATGTGTGAAAGGGGCCTAAAGTAGGTCAGTGTAGTGGTCAGTGTAATGGTTGGGTAGATCAGTGTAGTGGTCAGTGTTGTGGTTAGATAGGTCAGTGTAGTGGTTAGATCGGTCAGTGTAGAGGTTAGGTAAGTCAGTGTAGTGCTCAGTATAGCGGTCAGGTAGGTCAGTGTAATGGTAAGGGTGGTCAGTGTAGAGGTCAGTGTAGTGGTTAGGTAGGTCATTGTAGAGGTCAGTGTAGTGGTTATGTAGCTCAGTGTAGTGATTAGTTAGGTCAGTGTAGTGGTTAGCTAGGTCAGATCAGTTGTCAGTGTAGTGGTTGGTTAGGTCAGTGTAGTGGTTAGGTAGGTCACAGTAGTGGTTAGTGTAGTGGTTAGTGTAGTGGTTAGGTAGGTCAGTGTAAAGGTTAGTGTAGTGGTTAAGTAGGTCAGTATAATGGTTAGGGTGGTTAAGTAGGTAAGTGTAGTGGTTAGATTCTTTTCTTTTGGCTGATCCAACACACACCTACAAAAGAGAGAGAGTGTATGGAAGGATATGCAGTGTATGGAGGGATATTCAGTGTATGTAGGGATATGCAGTGTATGGAGGGATATGCAGTGTATGGAGGGATATGCAGCGTATGTAAACGGATGTTAACTGATGATCATCCGTTGTCATCCATTTTTACATAGAGATACATTGATGTCCGTTTTTCATCCATCAACGGATGGATGAGAAACGGACAGCATGTGTGAAAGGGGCCTAACGTATGTGAGTGAAGTGGTCAGTGTAATGGTTGGGTAGATAAGTGTAGTGGTCAGTGTAGTGGTTTGGTAGGTAAGTGTAGTGGTTAGGCTCGTCAGTGTAGTGGTTAGGCTCGTCAGTGTAGTGGTCAATGTAATAGTTAGGAAGATCGGTGCAGTGGTTTGGTAAGTCAATGTAGTGGTCAGTGTAGTAGTTAGGAAGGTCAGTGTAGTGGTTAGGTAAGTCAGTGTAGTGGCTAGATAGGTTAGTGTAGTGGTTAGGGATGTAACAGTAGTGGTTAGATAGGTTAGTGTAGTGGTTAGATAGGTCAGTGTAGTGGTTAGATAGGTCAGTGTAGTGGTTAGATCGGTCAGTGTAGTGGTTAGATAGGTCAGTGTAGTGGTTAGATAGGTCAGTGTAGTGGTTAGATCGGTCAGTGTAGTGGTTAGGTAAGTCAGTGTAGTGCTCAGTATAGTGGTCAGGTAGGTCAGTGTAGTGGTATGGGTGGTCAGTGTAGTGGTTAGGTAAGTCATTGTAGAGGTCAGTGTAGTGGTTATGTAGCTCAGTGTAGTGATTAGTTAGGTCAGTGTAGTGGTTAGCTGGGTCAGATTAGTTGTCAGTGTAGTGGTTGGTTAGGTCAGTGTAGTGGTTAGGTAGGTCACAGTAGTGGTTAGTGTAGTGGTTAGTGTAGTGGTTAGGTAGGACAGTGTAAAGGTTAGTGTAGTGGTTAAGTAGGTCAGTATAATGGTTAGGGTGGTTAAGTAGGTAAGTGTAGTGGTTAGATTCTTTTCTTTTGGCTGATCCAACACACACCTACAAAAGAGAGAGCGTGTATGGAAGGATATGCAGTGTATGGAGAGATATTCAGTGTATGGAGGGATATGCAGTGTATGGAGGGATATGCAGTGTACAGAGGGAAATACAGTGTACAGAGGGAAATACAGTGTACAGAGGAAAATACAGTGTATAGAGTGATATGCAGTGGACAGCCCAACACACACCTCGTAAAAGTTCCAGTCTCCGACAACCCTAAAGCTGGTCCAACACACACCAAAAATATAAAAATACTTGCCTCCAACCTCACCTATAGCCAGTCCACAGCATGCCTAAGAAAAGTACCAGCCTCCAACCTCCACCTATAGCTGGTCCAACAAATGCCTGAAAACAAGTAGCAGCCTCCAACCTCTTCTTTAGCTTATCCAACACTAACCTAAAAAGAAAGATACTGGCCTCCAACCTGCCCTATAGCTAGTCCATCACACGTCTAATAAAAGTATCAGTCTTTAACCACTGTACAGCTGGTACAACACACCTAAAAATAAAAATACTGGCCTCCAACCTCCCCTATAGCCAGTCCAACAAACGCCTAATAACACGCCTAAACACTAATAATGTAGTGGTCAGTGTAGTGGTTAGTATGCTCAGTGTAGTGGTCAGGTTGGTCAGTGTAGTGGTTAGGTAAGTCAGTGTAGTGCGCAATGTAGGGGTAAGGTAGGTCAGTGTAATGGTTTGATAGGTCAGTGTAGTGGAAAGTGTAGTGTAGAGGTTATTGTAGTGGTTAGGTAGGTCAGTGTAGTTGTTTTGGTGGTCAGTGTAGTGGTAAGGCAAGTCAGTGTAGTGTTAGATTGGACAGTGTAGTGGTCGGGTAGGTCAGTGTAGTGGTTTGATAGATCAGTGTAGTGGTTAGATAGTACAGTGTAGTGTAGAGGTCAGTGTAATGGTTAGATAGGACAGTGTAGTGTAGAGGTCAGTGTAGTGGTTAGATAGGACAGTGTAGTGTAGAGGTCAGTGTAGTGGCTAAGTAGGTCAGTATAGAGGCCAGGTAGGTCAGTGTAGTGGTCAGGTAGGTCAGTGTAGTAGTTAGATTAGTGTAGTGGTGGGGAGGTTAGTGTAGTGGTTAGATAGGTCAGTGTAATGATTAGGTAGGTCAGTGCAGTGGTCAGTGCACTGGTTAAGTAGGTCAGTGTAGTGGTTAGGTAAGTCAGTGCAGTGGTCAGTGTAATGGTTGGGTCCCTTTCATACATATGGTCCGTTCAGTTCATCAGTTCAGTCAGTTCAAAATGTATTAGTTTTTCATCGTTTTTCATCTATTTTTCATCCGTTTTCGTCAGTTGTCATCCATTTTTCATCCATTTTTCATCCAGTTTTCATCCATTTTGCATTCAGTTTTCATCCGTTTTTTGTCAGTTGTCACCCGTTCTTCGTCAGTTGTAATCTGTTCTTCGTCAGTTGTCATCCATTCTTCATCAGTTGTCATCTGTTCTTCGTCAGTTGTCATCCGTTTTTCATCAGTTGTCATCCGTTTTTCATCTGTTTTCATCGGTTTTTCGTCAGTTGTCATCCGTTGTCATCCGTTTTTCATCCGATACATTTTTTTGACGGATGAAAAATAGGGCATTTATCCTTTAAAAAAATGGACATTGACGGAAGCGGATGAAAACGGATGTTAACTGATGATCATCCGTTGTCATCCGTTTTTACATAGAGATACATTGATGTCTGTTTTTCATCCATCAACGGATGGATGAAAAACGGACAGCATGTGTGAAAGGGGCCTAAAGTAGGTCAGTGTAGTGGTCAGTGTAATGGTTGGGTAGATCAGTGTAGTGGTCAGTGTAGTGGTTAGGTAGGTCAGTGTAGTGGTTAGGCTCGTCAGTGTAGTGGTTAGGCTCGTCAGTGTAGTGGTCAATGTAATAGTTAGGAAGATCGGTGCAGTGGTTAGGTAAGTCAATGTAGTGGTCAGTGTAGTAGTTAGGAAGGTCAGTGTAGTGGTTAGGCTGGTCAGTGTAGTGGTTAGGAAAGTCAGTGTAGTGGCTAGATAGGTAAGTGTAGTGGTTAGATAAGTCAGTGTAGTGGTTAGATAAGTCAGTGTAGTGGTTAGATAGGTCAGTGTAGTGGTTAGATAGGTCAGTGTAGTGGTTAGGTAAGTCAGTGTAGTGCTCAGTATAGTGGTCAGGTAGGTCAGTGTAATGGTAAGTGTGGTCAGTGTAGAGGTCAGTGTAGTGGTTAGGTAGGTCATTGTAGAGGTCAGTGTAGTGGTTATGTAGCTCAGTGTAGTGATTAGTTAGGTCAGTGTAGTGGTTAGCTAGGTCAGATCAGTTGTCAGTGTAGTGGTTGGTTAGGTCAGTGTAGTGGTTAGGTAGGTCACAGTAGTGGTTAGTGTAGTGGTTAGTGTAGTGGTTAGGTAGGTCAGTGTAAAGGTTAGTGCAGTGGTTAAGTAGGTCAGTATAATGGTTAGGGTGGTTAAGTAGGTAAGTGTAGTGGTTAGATTCTTTTCTTTTGGCTGATCCAACACACACCTACAAAAGAGAGAGAGTGTATGGAAGGATATGCAGTGTATGGAGGGATATTCAGTGTATGTAGGGATATGCAGTGTATGGAGGGATATGCAGTGTATGGAGGGATATGCAGTGTATGGAGGGATATGTAGTGTATGGAGGGATATGCAGTGTACAGAGGGAAATACAGTGTACAGAGGGAAATACAGTGTATAGAGTGATATGCAGTGGACAGCCCAACACGCACCTCGTAAAAGTTCCAGTCTCTGACAACCCTTAATTTGGTCCAACAAACACCAAAAATATAAAAATACTTGCCTCCAACCTCCCCTATAGCCAGTAGGGTTGAGCGAACACGGACTGTATTATTCGTGTTCGTACCGAATAATTGGATTTTTGCTACCCGAACACGGACACGAACACGAACACTTGTTCGGTCGTTTTATTTCCGGGTTTTGCATGCTTTGGCGCGCTTTTCAACAGCCAATCAACAAGCGTTTAACTGGTGTGCCTAAGCCATCCCAGCCATGCCTGCAAATGTATCAGTAGCTGTGATTGGCCATCTGAAGCATGTGACCAAGTCTTTATAAGTTCGAGGCAGCGCCGCAGCGGCGTCATTCTGCTGCTTAGATCAGGGAGAGAGCACACATCAACGTGCTGGCTGCTCATTAGGGACAGACAGGCAGGAAAAAAAACATTTGTGTCCGGATAGAATTGAGGGACAGGTCGGAGTGTTTTAGGCAGGGCGAGTTGTAGGCATTTTAGGGATAGAGTCTGCTTATTTTTAGGGAAAGTGTGTTCTACAAACTACAATCGATATTGCTGTGTGGGGTGGGGTCTGCACTCAGTCCCGATCTATGATCTCTTATCAATCCTGTTAGGGATAGAGTCTGCTGATTTTTAGGGAAAGTGTGTTCTGCAAACTACAATCGATATTGCTGTGTGGGGTGGGGCCTGCACTCAGTCCTGATCTACGATCTCTTATCAATCCTGTTAGGGATAATGTCTGCTGATTTTAAGGGAAAGTGTGTTCTACAAACTACAATCGATATTGCTGTGTGGGGTGGGGTCTGCACTCAGTCCTGATCTACGATCTCTGATCCAACAATCACAGAGAAAGAAAAATACTGGCCTCCAACCTCCCCTGTAGCCAGTCCAACACACACCTAGGAAAAGTAGCATCTTCCACCCTCTTTTGGTTGATCAATCACCTAGAAAGAGAAATACTGGCCTCCAACCTCCCCTATAGCCAGTCAAACACACGCCTAAGAAAGGTAGCATCTTCCAACATCTTCTTTTGGCTGATCCAACAATCACCTAGAAAGAAAAATACTGGCCTCCAACCTCCCCTGTAGCCAGTCCAACACACACCTAGGAAAAGTAGCATCTTCCACCCTCTTTTGGTTAATCAATCACCTAGAAAGAGAAATATTGGCCTCCAACCTCCCCTATAGCCAGTCCAACACACGCCTAAGAAAGGTAGCATCTTCCAACATCTTCTTTTGGCTGATCCAACAATCACCGAGAAAGAAAAATACTGGCCTCCAACCTCCCCTGTAGCCAGTCCAACACACACCTAGGAAAAGTAGCATCTTCCACCCTCTTTTGGTCGATCAATCACCTAGAAAGAGAAATACTAGCCTCCAACCTCCCCTTTTGCCAGTCGAACACACACCTAAGAAAAGTAGCAGCCTCCTACCTCTTCTTTTGGCTGATCCAACACTCACCGAGAAAGAAGAATCTTGGCCTCCAACCTTCGCTGTAGCGATTCCAACACGTGCCGAAGAAAGGTGGCATCTTCCAACCTCTTTTGGCCGATCCAACAATCACCTAGAAAGGGACATACTGGCCTCCAACCTCCCCTATAGCCAGTCCAACACACACCTAAGAAAGGTAGCATCTTCCAACATCTTCTTTTGGCTGATCCAAGAATCACCTAGAAAGAAAAATACTGGCCTCCAACCTCCCCTGTAGCCAGTCCAACACACACCTTGGAAAAGTAGCATCTTCCACCTTCTTTTGGTTGATCAATCACCTAGAAAAAGAAATACTGGCCTCCAACCTCCCCTATAGCCAGTCCAACACACGCCTAAGAAAGGTAGCATCTTCCAACATCTTCTTTTGGCTGATTCAACAATCACCTAGAAAGAAAAATACTGGCCTCCAACCTCCCCTGTAGCCAGTCCAACACACACCTTGGAAAAGTAGCATCTTCCACCTTCTTTTGGTTGATCAATCACCTAGAAAAAGAAATACTGGCCTCCAACCTCCCCTATAGCCAGTCCAACACACACCTTGGAAAAGTAGATTCTTCCACCTTCTTTTGGTTGATCAATTACCTAGAAAAAGAAATACTGGCCTCCAACCTCCCCTATAGCCAGTCCAACACACGCCTAAGAAAGATAGCATCTTCCAACATCTTCTTTTGGCTGATCCAACAATCACATAGAAAGAAAAATACTGGCCTCCAACCTCCCCTGTAGCCAGTCCAACACACACCTTGGAAAAGTAGCATCTTCCACCTTCTTTTGGTTGATCAATCACCTAGAAAAAGAAATACTGGCCTCCAACCTCCCCTATAGCCAGTCCAACACACGCCTAAGAAAGGTAGCATCTTCCAACATCTTCTTTTGGCTGATCCAACAATCACCTAGAAAGAAAAATACTGGCCTCCAACCTCCCCTGTAGCCAGTCCAACACACACCTAGGAAAAGTAGCATCTTCCACCCTCTTTTGGTCGATCAATCACCTAGAAAGAGAAATACTAGCCTCCAACCTCCCCTTTTGCCAGCCTCCTACCTCTTCTTTTGGCTGATCCAACACTCACCGAGAAAGAAGAATCTTGGCCTCCAACCTTCGCTGTAGCGATTCCAACACGTGCCGAAGAAAGGTAGCATCTTCCAACATCTTCTTTTGGCTGATCCAAGAATCACCTAGAAAGAAAAATACTGGCCTCCAACCTCCCCTGTAGCCAGTCCAACACACACCTTGGAAAAGTAGCATCTTCCACCTTCTTTTGGTTGATCAATCACCTAGAAAAAGAAATACTGGCCTCCAACCTCCCCTTTAGCCAGTCCAACACACGCCTAAGAAAGGTAGCATCTTCCAACATCTTCTTTTGGCTGATCCAACAATCACCTAGAAAGAAAAATACTGGCCTCCAACCTCCCCTGTAGCCAGTCCAACACACACCTTGGAAAAGTAGATTCTTCCACCTTCTTTTGGTTGATCAATTACCTAGAAAAAGAAATACTGGCCTCCAACCTCCCCTATAGCCAGTCCAACACACGCCTAAGAAAGGTAGCATCTTCCAACATCTTCTTTTGGCTGATCCAACAATCACCTAGAAAGAAAAATACTGGCCTCCAACCTCCCCTGTAGCCAGTCCAACACACACCTTGGAAAAGTAGATTCTTCCACCTTCTTTTGGTTGATCAATTACCTAGAAAAAGAAATACTGGCCTCCAACCTCCCCTATAGCCAGTCCAACACACGCCTAAGAAAGATAGCATCTTCCAACATCTTCTTTTGGCTGATCCAACAATCACAAAGAAAAATACTGGCCTCCAACCTCCCCTGTAGCCAGTCCAACACACACCTAGGAAAAGTAGCATCTTCCACCCTCTTTTGGTCGATCAATCACCTAGAAAGAGAAATACTAGCCTCCAACCTCCCCTTTTGCCAGTCGAACACACACCTAAGAAAAGTAGCAGCCTCCTACCTCTTCTTTTGGCTGATCCAACACTCACCGAGAAAGAAGAATCTTGGCCTCCAACCTTCGCTGTAGCGATTCCAACACGTGCCGAAGAAAGGTGGCACCTTCCAACCTCTTTTGGCCGATCCAACAATCACCTAGAAAGGGACATACTGGCCTCCAACCTCCCCTATAGCCAGTCCAACACACACCTAAGAAAGGTAGCATCTTCCAACATCTTCTTTTGGCTGATCCAAGAATCACCTAGAAAGAAAAATACTGGCCTCCAACCTCCCCTGTAGCCAGTCCAACACACACCTTGGAAAAGTAGCATCTTCCACTTTCTTTTGGTTGATCAATCACGTAGAAAAAGAAATACTGGCCTCCAACCTCCCCTATAGCCAGTCCAACACATGCCTAAGAAAGGTAGCATCTTCCAACATCTTCTTTTGGCTGATTCAACAATCACCTAGGAAGAAAAATACTGGCCTCCAACCTCCCCTGTAGCCAGTCCAACACACACCTTGGAAAAGTAGCATCTTCCACCTTCTTTTGGTTGATCAATCACCTAGAAAAAGAAATACTGGCCTCCAACCTCCCCTATAGCCAGTCCAACACACGCCTAAGAAAGGTAGCATCTTCCAACATCTTCTTTTGGCTGATCCAACAATCACCTAGAAAGAAAAATACTGGCCTCCAACCTCCCCTGTAGCCAGTCCAACACACACCTAGGAAAAGTAGCATCTTCCACCCTCTTTTGGTCGATCAATCACCTAGAAAGAGAAATACTAGCCTCCAACCTCCCCTTTTGCCAGCCTCCTACCTCTTCTTTTGGCTGATCCAACACTCACCGAGAAAGAAGAATCTTGGCCTCCAACCTTCGCTGTAGCGATTCCAACACGTGCCGAAGAAAGGTAGCATCTTCCAACATCTTCTTTTGGCTGATCCAAGAATCACCTAGAAAGAAAAATACTGGCCTCCAACCTCCCCTGTAGCCAGTCCAACACACACCTTGGAAAAGTAGCATCTTCCACCTTCTTTTGGTTGATCAATCACCTAGAAAAAGAAATACTGGCCTCCAACCTCCCCTATAGCCAGTCCAACACACGCCTAAGAAAGGTAGCATCTTCCAACATCTTCTTTTGGCTGATCCAACAATCACCTAGAAAGAAAAATACTGGCCTCCAACCTCCCCTGTAGCCAGTCCAACACACACCTTGGAAAAGTAGATTCTTCCACCTTCTTTTGGTTGATCAATTACCTAGAAAAAGAAATACTGGCCTCCAACCTCCCCTATAGCCAGTCCAACACACGCCTAAGAAAGGTAGCATCTTCCAACATCTTCTTTTGGCTGATCCAACAATCACCTAGAAAGAAAAATACTGGCCTCCAACCTCCCCTGTAGCCAGTCCAACACACACCTTGGAAAAGTAGATTCTTCCACCTTCTTTTGGTTGATCAATTACCTAGAAAAAGAAATACTGGCCTCCAACCTCCCCTATAGCCAGTCCAACACACGCCTAAGAAAGGTAGCATCTTCCAACATCTTCTTTTGGCTGATCCAACAATCACCTAGAAAGAAAAATACTGGCCTCCAACCTCCCCTGTAGCCAGTCCAACACACACCTTGGAAAAGTAGATTCTTCCACCTTCTTTTGGTTGATCAATTACCTAGAAAAAGAAATACTGGCCTCCAACCTCCCCTATAGCCAGTCCAACACACGCCTAAGAAAGATAGCATCTTCCAACATCTTCTTTTGGCTGATCCAACAATCACATAGAAAGAAAAATACTGGCCTCCAACCTCCCCTGTAGCCAGTCCAACACACACCTAGGAAAAGTAGCATCTTCCACCCTCTTTTGGTCGATCAATCACCTAGAAAGAGAAATACTAGCCTCCAACCTCCCCTTTTGCCAGTCGAACACACACCTAAGAAAAGTAGCAGCCTCCTACCTCTTCTTTTGGCTGATCCAACACTCACCGAGAAAGAAGAATCTTGGCCTCCAACCTTCGCTGTAGCGATTCCAACACGTGCCGAAGAAAGGTGGCACCTTCCAACCTCTTTTGGCTGATCCAACAATCACCTAGAAAGGGACATACTGGCCTCCAACCTCCCCTATAGCCAGTCCAACACACACCTAAGAAAGGTAGCATCTTCCAACATCTTCTTTTGGCTAATCCAAGAATCACCTAGAAAGAAAAATACTGGCCTCCAACCTCCCCTGTAGCCAGTCCAACACACACCTTGGAAAAGTAGCATCTTCCACCTTCTTTTGGTTGATCAATCACCTAGAAAAAGAAATACTGGCCTCCAACCTCCCCTATAGCCAGTCCAACACACGCCTAAGAAAGGTAGCATCTTCCAACATCTTCTTTTGGCTGATTCAACAATCACCTAGAAAGAAAAATACTGGCCTCCAACCTCCCCTGTAGCCAGTCCAACACACACCTTGGAAAAGTAGCATCTTCCACCTTCTTTTGGTTGATCAATCACCTAGAAAAAGAAATACTGGCCTCCAACCTCCCCTATAGCCAGTCCAACACACACCTTGGAAAAGTAGATTCTTCCACCTTCTTTTGGTTGATCAATTACCTAGAAAAAGAAATACTGGCCTCCAACCTCCCCTATAGCCAGTCCAACACACGCCTAAGAAAGATAGCATCTTCCAACATCTTCTTTTGGCTGATCCAACAATCACATAGAAAGAAAAATACTGGCCTCCAACCTCCCCTGTAGCCAGTCCAACACACACCTTGGAAAAGTAGCATCTTCCACCTTCTTTTGGTTGATCAATCACCTAGAAAAAGAAATACTGGCCTCCAACCTCCCCTATAGCCAGTCCAACACACGCCTAAGAAAGGTAGCATCTTCCAACATCTTCTTTTGGCTGATCCAACAATCACCTAGAAAGAAAAATACTGGCCTCCAACCTCCCCTGTAGCCAGTCCAACACACACCTAGGAAAAGTAGCATCTTCCACCCTCTTTTGGTCGATCAATCACCTAGAAAGAGAAATACTAGCCTCCAACCTCCCCTTTTGCCAGCCTCCTACCTCTTCTTTTGGCTGATCCAACACTCACCGAGAAAGAAGAATCTTGGCCTCCAACCTTCGCTGTAGCGATTCCAACACGTGCCGAAGAAAGGTAGCATCTTCCAACATCTTCTTTTGGCTGATCCAAGAATCACCTAGAAAGAAAAATACTGGCCTCCAACCTCCCCTGTAGCCAGTCCAACACACACCTTGGAAAAGTAGCATCTTCCACCTTCTTTTGGTTGATCAATCACCTAGAAAAAGAAATACTGGCCTCCAACCTCCCCTTTAGCCAGTCCAACACACGCCTAAGAAAGGTAGCATCTTCCAACATCTTCTTTTGGCTGATCCAACAATCACCTAGAAAGAAAAATACTGGCCTCCAACCTCCCCTGTAGCCAGTCCAACACACACCTTGGAAAAGTAGATTCTTCCACCTTCTTTTGGTTGATCAATTACCTAGAAAAAGAAATACTGGCCTCCAACCTCCCCTATAGCCAGTCCAACACACGCCTAAGAAAGGTAGCATCTTCCAACATCTTCTTTTGGCTGATCCAACAATCACCTAGAAAGAAAAATACTGGCCTCCAACCTCCCCTGTAGCCAGTCCAACACACACCTTGGAAAAGTAGATTCTTCCACCTTCTTTTGGTTGATCAATTACCTAGAAAAAGAAATACTGGCCTCCAACCTCCCCTATAGCCAGTCCAACACACGCCTAAGAAAGATAGCATCTTCCAACATCTTCTTTTGGCTGATCCAACAATCACATAGAAAGAAAAATACTGGCCTCCAACCTCCCCTGTAGCCAGTCCAACACACACCTAGGAAAAGTAGCATCTTCCACCCTCTTTTGGTCGATCAATCACCTAGAAAGAGAAATACTAGCCTCCAACCTCCCCTTTTGCCAGTCGAACACACACCTAAGAAAAGTAGCAGCCTCCTACCTCTTCTTTTGGCTGATCCAACACTCACCGAGAAAGAAGAATCTTGGCCTCCAACCTTCGCTGTAGCGATTCCAACACGTGCCGAAGAAAGGTGGCACCTTCCAACCTCTTTTGGCCGATCCAACAATCACCTAGAAAGGGACATACTGGCCTCCAACCTCCCCTATAGCCAGTCCAACACACACCTAAGAAAGGTAGCATCTTCCAACATCTTCTTTTGGCTGATCCAAGAATCACCTAGAAAGAAAAATACTGGCCTCCAACCTCCCCTGTAGCCAGTCCAACACACACCTTGGAAAAGTAGCATCTTCCACTTTCTTTTGGTTGATCAATCACGTAGAAAAAGAAATACTGGCCTCCAACCTCCCCTATAGCCAGTCCAACACATGCCTAAGAAAGGTAGCATCTTCCAACATCTTCTTTTGGCTGATTCAACAATCACCTAGAAAGAAAAATACTGGCCTCCAACCTCCCCTGTAGCCAGTCCAACACACACCTTGGAAAAGTAGCATCTTCCACCTTCTTTTGGTTGATCAATCACCTAGAAAAAGAAATACTGGCCTCCAACCTCCCCTATAGCCAGTCCAACACACGCCTAAGAAAGGTAGCATCTTCCAACATCTTCTTTTGGCTGATCCAACAATCACCTAGAAAGAAAAATACTGGCCTCCAACCTCCCCTGTAGCCAGTCCAACACACACCTAGGAAAAGTAGCATCTTCCACCCTCTTTTGGTCGATCAATCACCTAGAAAGAGAAATACTAGCCTCCAACCTCCCCTTTTGCCAGCCTCCTACCTCTTCTTTTGGCTGATCCAACACTCACCGAGAAAGAAGAATCTTGGCCTCCAACCTTCGCTGTAGCGATTCCAACACGTGCCGAAGAAAGGTAGCATCTTCCAACATCTTCTTTTGGCTGATCCAAGAATCACCTAGAAAGAAAAATACTGGCCTCCAACCTCCCCTGTAGCCAGTCCAACACACACCTTGGAAAAGTAGCATCTTCCACCTTCTTTTGGTTGATCAATCACCTAGAAAAAGAAATACTGGCCTCCAACCTCCCCTATAGCCAGTCCAACACACGCCTAAGAAAGGTAGCATCTTCCAACATCTTCTTTTGGCTGATCCAACAATCACCTAGAAAGAAAAATACTGGCCTCCAACCTCCCCTGTAGCCAGTCCAACACACACCTTGGAAAAGTAGATTCTTCCACCTTCTTTTGGTTGATCAATTACCTAGAAAAAGAAATACTGGCCTCCAACCTCCCCTATAGCCAGTCCAACACACGCCTAAGAAAGGTAGCATCTTCCAACATCTTCTTTTGGCTGATCCAACAATCACCTAGAAAGAAAAATACTGGCCTCCAACCTCCCCTGTAGCCAGTCCAACACACACCTTGGAAAAGTAGATTCTTCCACCTTCTTTTGGTTGATCAATTACCTAGAAAAAGAAATACTGGCCTCCAACCTCCCCTATAGCCAGTCCAACACACGCCTAAGAAAGGTAGCATCTTCCAACATCTTCTTTTGGCTGATCCAACAATCACCTAGAAAGAAAAATACTGGCCTCCAACCTCCCCTGTAGCCAGTCCAACACACACCTTGGAAAAGTAGATTCTTCCACCTTCTTTTGGTTGATCAATTACCTAGAAAAAGAAATACTGGCCTCCAACCTCCCCTATAGCCAGTCCAACACACGCCTAAGAAAGATAGCATCTTCCAACATCTTCTTTTGGCTGATCCAACAATCACATAGAAAGAAAAATACTGGCCTCCAACCTCCCCTGTAGCCAGTCCAACACACACCTAGGAAAAGTAGCATCTTCCACCCTCTTTTGGTCGATCAATCACCTAGAAAGAGAAATACTAGCCTCCAACCTCCCCTTTTGCCAGTCGAACACACACCTAAGAAAAGTAGCAGCCTCCTACCTCTTCTTTTGGCTGATCCAACACTCACCGAGAAAGAAGAATCTTGGCCTCCAACCTTCGCTGTAGCGATTCCAACACGTGCCGAAGAAAGGTGGCACCTTCCAACCTCTTTTGGCTGATCCAACAATCACCTAGAAAGGGACATACTGGCCTCCAACCTCCCCTATAGCCAGTCCAACACACACCTAAGAAAGGTAGCATCTTCCAACATCTTCTTTTGGCTAATCCAAGAATCACCTAGAAAGAAAAATACTGGCCTCCAACCTCCCCTGTAGCCAGTCCAACACACACCTTGGAAAAGTAGCATCTTCCACCTTCTTTTGGTTGATCAATCACCTAGAAAAACAAATACTGGCCTCCAACCTCCCCTATAGCCAGTCCAACACACGCCTAAGAAAGGTAGCATCTTCCAACATCTTCTTTTGGCTGATTCAACAATCACCTAGAAAGAAAAATACTGGCCTCCAACCTCCCCTGTAGCCAGTCCAACACACACCTTGGAAAAGTAGCATCTTCCACCTTCTTTTGGTTGATCAATCACCTAGAAAAAGAAATACTGGCCTCCAACCTCCCCTATAGCCAGTCCAACACACGCCTAAGAAAGGTAGCATCTTCCAACATCTTCTTTTGGCTGATCCAACAATCACCTAGAAAGAAAAATACTGGCCTCCAACCTCCCCTGTAGCCAGTCCAACACACACCTAGGAAAAGTAGCATCTTCCACCCTCTTTTGGTCGATCAATCACCTAGAAAGAGAAATACTAGCCTCCAACCTCCCCTTTTGCCAGCCTCCTACCTCTTCTTTTGGCTGATCCAACACTCACCGAGAAAGAAGAATCTTGGCCTCCAACCTTCGCTGTAGCGATTCCAACACGTGCCGAAGAAAGGTAGCATCTTCCAACATCTTCTTTTGGCTGATCCAAGAATCACCTAGAAAGAAAAATACTGGCCTCCAACCTCCCCTGTAGCCAGTCCAACACACACCTTGGAAAAGTAGCATCTTCCACCTTCTTTTGGTTGATCAATCACCTAGAAAAAGAAATACTGGCCTCCAACCTCCCCTATAGCCAGTCCAACACACGCCTAATAAAGGTAGCATCTTCCAACATCTTCTTTTGGCTGATCCAACAATCACCTAGAAAGAAAAATACTGGCCTCCAACCTCCCCTGTAGCCAGTCCAACACACACCTTGGAAAAGTAGATTCTTCCACCTTCTTTTGGTTGATCAATTACCTAGAAAAAGAAATACTGGCCTCCAACCTCCCCTATAGCCAGTCCAACACACGCCTAAGAAAGGTAGCATCTTCCAACATCTTCTTTTGGCTGATCCAACAATCACCTAGAAAGAAAAATACTGGCCTCCAACCTCCCCTGTAGCCAGTCCAACACACACCTTGGAAAAGTAGATTTTTCCACCTTCTTTTGGTTGATCAATTACCTAGAAAAAGAAATACTGGCCTCCAACCTCCCCTATAGCCAGTCCAACACACGCCTAAGAAAGATAGCATCTTCCAACATCTTCTTTTGGCTGATCCAACAATCACATAGAAAGAAAAATACTGGCCTCCAACCTCCCCTGTAGCCAGTCCAACACACACCTAGGAAAAGTAGCATCTTCCACCCTCTTTTGGTCGATCAATCACCTAGAAAGAGAAATACTAGCCTCCAACCTCCCCTTTTGCCAGTCGAACACACACCTAAGAAAAGTAGCAGCCTCCTACCTCTTCTTTTGGCTGATCCAACACTCACCGAGAAAGAAGAATCTTGGCCTCCAACCTTCGCTGTAGCGATTCCAACACGTGCCGAAGAAAGGTGGCACCTTCCAACCTCTTTTGGCCGATCCAACAATCACCTAGAAAGGGACATACTGGCCTCCAACCTCCCCTATAGCCAGTCCAACACACACCTAAGAAAGGTAGCATCTTCCAACATCTTCTTTTGGCTGATCCAAGAATCACCTAGAAAGAAAAATACTGGCCTCCAACCTCCCCTGTAGCCAGTCCAACACACACCTTGGAAAAGTAGCATCTTCCACCTTCTTTTGGTTGATCAATCACCTAGAAAAAGAAATACTGGCCTCCAACCTCCCCTATAGCCAGTCCAACACACGCCTAAGAAAGGTAGCATCTTCCAACATCTTCTTTTGGCTGATTCAACAATCACCTAGAAAGAAAAATACTGGCCTCCAACCTCCCCTGTAGCCAGTCCAACACACACCTTGGAAAAGTAGCATCTTCCACCTTCTTTTGGTTGATCAATCACCTAGAAAAAGAAATACTGGCCTCCAACCTCCCCTATAGCCAGTCCAACACACGCCTAAGAAAGGTAGCATCTTCCAACATCTTCTTTTGGCTGATCCAACAATCACCTAGAAAGAAAAATACTGGCCTCCAACCTCCCCTGTAGCCAGTCCAACACACACCTAGGAAAAGTAGCATCTTCCACCCTCTTTTGGTCGATCAATCACCTAGAAAGAGAAATACTAGCCTCCAGCCTCCCCTTTTGCCAGCCTCCTACCTCTTCTTTTGGCTGATCCAACACTCACCGAGAAAGAAGAATCTTGGCCTCCAACCTTCGCTGTAGCGATTCCAACACGTGCCGAAGAAAGGTAGCATCTTCCAACATCTTCTTTTGGCTGATCCAAGAATCACCTAGAAAGAAAAATACTGGCCTCCAACCTCCCCTGTAGCCAGTCCAACACACACCTTGGAAAAGTAGCATCTTCCACCTTCTTTTGGTTGATCAATCACCTAGAAAAAGAAATACTGGCCTCAAACCTCCCCTATAGCCAGTCCAACACACGCCTAAGAAAGGTAGCATCTTCCAACATCTTCTTTTGGCTGATCCAACAATCACCTAGAAAGAAAAATACTGGCCTCCAACCTCCCCTGTAGCCAGTCCAACACACACCTTGGAAAAGTAGATTCTTCCACCTTCTTTTGGTTGATCAATTACCTAGAAAAAGAAATACTGGCCTCCAACCTCCCCTATAGCCAGTCCAACACACGCCTAAGAAAGGTAGCATCTTCCAACATCTTCTTTTGGCTGATCCAACAATCACCTAGAAAGAAAAATACTGGCCTCCAACCTCCCCTGTAGCCAGTCCAACACACACCTTGGAAAAGTAGATTCTTCCACCTTCTTTTGGTTGATCAATTACCTAGAAAAATAAATACTGGCCTCCAACCTCCCCTATAGCCAGTCCAACACACGCCTAAGAAAGATAGCATCTTCCAACATCTTCTTTTGGCTGATCCAACAATCACATAGAAAGAAAAATACTGGCCTCCAACCTCCCCTGTAGCCAGTCCAACACACACCTAGGAAAAGTAGCATCTTCCACCCTCTTTTGGTCGATCAATCACCTAGAAAGAAATACTAGCCTCCAACCTCCCCTTTTGCCAGTCGAACACACACCTAAGAAAAGTAGCAGCCTCCTACCTCTTCTTTTGGCTGATCCAACACTCACCGAGAAAGAAGAATCTTGGCCTCCAACCTTCGCTGCAGCGATTCCAACACGTGCCGAAGAAAGGTAGCATCTTCCAACCTCTTTTGGCCGATCCAACAATCACCTAGAAAGGGACATACTGGCCTCCAACCTCCCCTATAGCCAGTCCAACACACACCTAAGTAGCATCTTCCAACCTCTTCTTTTGGCTGATCCAACAATCACCTAGAAAGAAAAATACTGGCCTCCAACCTCCCCTATAGCCAGTCCAACACACGCCTAAGAAAGGTAGCATCTTCCAACATCTTCTTTTGGCTGATCCAACAATCACCTAGAAAGAAAAATACTGGCCTCCAACCTCCCCTGTAGCCAGTCCAACACACACCTTGGAAAAGTAAGCATCTTCCACCTTCTTTTGGTTGATCAATCACCTAGAAAAAGAAATACTGGCCTCCAACCTCCCCTATAGCCAGTCCAACACACGCCTAAGAAAGGTAGCATCTTCCAACATCTTCTTTTGGCTGATCCAACAATCACCTAGACAGAAAAATACTGGCCTCCAACCTCCCCTGTAGCCAGTCCAACACACACCTTGGAAAAGTAGCATCTTCCACCTTCTTTTGGTTGATCAATCACCTAGAAAAAGAAATACTGGCCTCCAACCTCCCCTATAGCCAGTCCAACACACGCCTAAGAAAGGTAGCATCTTCCAACATCTTCTTTTGGCTGATCCAACAATCACCTAGAAAGAAAAATACTGGCCTCCAACCTCCCCTGTAGCCAGTCCAACACACACCTTGGAAAAGTAGATTCTTCCACCTTCTTTTGGTTGATCAATCACCTAGAAAAAGAAATACTGGCCTCCAACCTCCCCTATAGCCAGTCCAACACACGCCTAAGAAAGGTAGCATCTTCCAACATCTTCTTTTGGCTGATCCAACAATCACATAGAAAGAAAAATACTGGCCTCCAACCTCCCCTGTAGCCAGTCCAACACACACCTAAGAAAAAGTAGCATCTTCCACCCTCTTTTGGTCGATCAATCACCTAGAAAGAGAAATACTAGCCTCCAACCTCCCCTTTTGCCAGTCGAACACACACCTAAGAAAAGTAGCAGCCTGCTACCTCTTCTTTTGGCTGATCCAACACTCACCGAGAAAGAAGAATCTTGGCCTCCAACCTTCGCTGTAGCGATTCCAACACGTGCCGAAGAAAGGTAGCATCTTCCAACCTCTTTTGGCCGATCCAACAATCACCTAGAAAGGGACATACTGGCCTCCAACCTCCCCTATAGCCAGTCCAACACACACCTAAGAAAGGTAGCATCTTCCAACATCTTCTTTTGGCTGATCCAACAATCACCTAGAAAGAAAAATACTGGCCTCCAACCTCCCCTGTAGCCAGTCCAACACACACCTTGGAAAAGTAGCATCTTCCACCTTCTTTTGGTTGATCAATCACCTAGAAAAAGAAATACTGGCCTCCAACCTCCCCTATAGCCAGTCCAACACACGCCTAGGAAAGGTAGCATCTTCCAACATCTTCTTTTGGCTGATCCAACAATCACCTAGAAAGAAAAATACTGGCCTCCAACCTCCCCTGTAGCCAGTCCAACACACACCTTGGAAAAGTAGATTCTTCCACCTTCTTTTGGTTGATCAATTACCTAGAAAAAGAAATACTGGCCTCCAACCTCCCCTATAGCCAGTCCAACACACGCCTAAGAAAGGTAGCATCTTCCAACATCTTCTTTTGGCTGATCCAACAATCACCTAGAAAGAAAAATACTGGCCTCCAACCTCCCCTGTAGCCAGTCCAACACACACCTTGGAAAAGTAGCATCTTCCACCTTCTTTTGGTTGATTAATCACCTAGAAAAAGAAATACTGGCCTCCAACCTCCCCTATAGCCAGTCCAACACACGCCTAAGAAAGGTAGCATCTTCCAACATCTTCTTTTGGCTGATCAATCACCTAGAAAGAAAAATACTGGCCTCCAACCTCCCCTGTAGCCAGTCCAACACACACCTTGGAAAAGTAGCATCTTCCACCTTCTTTTGGTTTATCAATCACCTAGAAAAAGAAATACTGGCCTCCAACCTCCCCTATAGCCAGTCCAACACACGCCTAAGAAAGGTAGCATCTTCCAACATCTTCTTTTGGCTGATCCAACAATCACCTAGAAAGAAAAATACTGGCCTCCAACCTCCCCTGTAGCCAGTCCAACACACACCTAGGAAAAGTAGCATCTTCCACCCTCTTTTGGTCGATCAATTACCTAGAAAGAGAAATACTAGCCTCCAACCTCCCCTTTTGCCAGTCGAACACACACCTAAGAAAAGTAGCAGCCTCCTACCTCTTCTTTTGGCTGATCCAACACTCACCGAGAAAGAAGAATCTTGGCCTCCAACCTTCGCTGTAGCGATTCCAACACGTGCCGAAGAAAGGTAGCATCTTCCAACCTTTTGGCCGATCCAACAATCACCTAGAAAGGGACATACTGGCCTCCAACCTCCCCTATAGCCAGTCCAACACACACCTAAGAAAGGTAGCATCTTCCAACATCTTTTGGCTGGTCCAACAATCACCTAGAAAGAAAAATACTGGCCTCCAACCTCCCCTGTAGCCAGTCCAACACACACCTTGGAAAAGTAGCATCTTCCACCTTCTTTTGGTTGATCAATCACCTAGAAAAAGAAATACTGGCCTCCAACCTCCCCTATAGCCAGTCCAACACACGCCTAAGAAAGGTAGCATCTTCCAACATCTTCTTTTGGCTGATTCAACAATCACCTAGAAAGAAAAATACTGGCCTCCAACCTCCCCTGTAGCCAGTCCAACACACACCTTGGAAAAGTAGCATCTTCCACCTTCTTTTGGTTGATCAATCACCTAGAAAAAGAAATACTGGCCTCCAACCTCCCCTATAGCCAGTCCAACACACGCCTAAGAAAGGTAGCATCTTCCAACATCTTCTTTTGGCTGATCCAACAATCACCTAGAAAGAAAAATACTGGCCTCCAACCTCCCCTGTAGCCAGTCCAACACACACCTAGGAAAAGTAGCATCTTCCACCCTCTTTTGGTCGATCAATCACCTAGAAAGAGAAATACTAGCCTCCAACCTCCCCTTTTGCCAGCCTCCTACCTCTTCTTTTGGCTGATCCAACACTCACCGAGAAAGAAGAATCTTGGCCTCCAACCTTCGCTGTAGCGATTCCAACACGTGCCGAAGAAAGGTAGCATCTTCCAACCTCTTTTGGCCGATCCAACAATCACCTAGAAAGGGACATACTGGCCTCCAACCTCCCCTATAGCCAGTCCAACACACGGCTAAGAAAGGTAGCATCTTCCAACATCTTCTTTTGGCTGATCCAACAATCACCTAGAAAGAAAAATACTGGCCTCCAACCTCCCCTGTAGCCAGTCCAACACACACCTTGGAAAAGTAGCATCTTCCAACATCTTCTTTTGGCTGATCCAACAATCACCTAGAAAGAAAAATACTGGCCTCCAACCTCCCCTGTAGCCAGTCCAACACACACCTTGGAAAAGTAGCATCTTCCACCTTCTTTTGGTTGATCAATCACCTAGAAAAAGAAATACTGGCCTCCAACCTCCCCTATAGCCAGTCCAACACACGCCTAAGAAAGGTAGCATCTTCCAACATCTTCTTTTGGCTGATCCAACAATCACCTAGAAAGAAAAATACTGGCCTCCAACCTCCCCTGTAGCCAGTCCAACACACTTTGGAAAAGTAGATTCTTCCACCTTCTTTTGGTTGATCAATTACCTAGAAAAAGAAATACTGGCCTCCAACCTCCCCTATAGCCAGTCCAACACACGCCTAAGAAAGGTAGCATCTTCCAACATCTTCTTTCGGCTGATCCAACAATCACCTAGAAAGAAAAATACTGGCCTCCAACCTCCCCTATAGCGAGTCCAACACACGCCTAAGAAAGGTAGCATCTTCCAACATCTTCTTTTGGCTGATCCAACAATCACCTAGACAGAAAAATACTGGCCTCCAACCTCCCCTGTAGCCAGTCCAACACACACCTTGGAAAAGTAGCATCTTCCACCTTCTTTTGGTTGATCAATCACCTAGAAAAAGAAATACTGGCCTCCAACCTCCCCTATAGCCAGTCCAACACACGCCTAAGAAAGGTAGCATCTTCCAACATCTTCTTTTGGCTGATCCAACAATCACCTAGAAAGAAAAATACTGGCCTCCAACCTCCCCTGTAGCCAGTCCAACACACACCTTGGAAAAGTAGATTCTTCCACCTTCTTTTGGTTGATCAATCACCTAGAAAAAGAAATACTGGCCTCCAACCTCCCCTATAGCCAGTCCAACACACGCCTAAGAAAGGTAGCATCTTCCAACATCTTCTTTTGGCTGATCCAACAATCACATAGAAAGAAAAATACTGGCCTCCAACCTCCCCTGTAGCCAGTCCAACACACACCTAAGAAAAGTAGCATCTTCCACCCTCTTTTGGTCGATCAATCACCTAGAAAGAGAAATACTAGCCTCCAACCTCCCCTTTTGCCAGTCGAACACACACCTAAGAAAAGTAGCAGCCTCCTACCTCTTCTTTTGGCTGATCCAACACTCACCGAGAAAGAAGAATCTTGGCCTCCAACCTTCGCTGTAGTGATTCCAACACGTGCCGAAGAAAGGTAGCATCTTCCAACCTCTTTTGGCCGATCCAACAATCACCTAGAAAGGGACATACTGGCCTCCAACCTCCCCTATAGCCAGTCCAACACACACCTAAGTAGCATCTTCCAACCTCTTCTTTTGGCTGATCCAACAATCACCTAGAAAGGGACATACTGGCCTCCAACCTCCCCTATAGCCAGTCCAACACACACCTAAGTAGCATCTTCCAACATCTTCTTTTGGCTGATCCAACAATCACCTAGAAAGAAAAATACTGGCCTCCAACCTCCCCTGTAGCCAGTCCAACACACACCTTGGAAAAGTAGCATCTTCCACCTTCTTTTGGTTGATCAATCACCTAGAAAAAGAAATACTGGCCTCCAACCTCCCCTATAGCCAGTCCAACACACGCCTAAGAAAGGTAGCATCTTCCAACATCTTCTTTTGGCTGATCCAACAATCACCTAGAAAGAAAAACACTGGCCTCCAACCTCCCCTGTAGCCAGTCCAACACACACCTAGGAAAAGTAGCATCTTCCACCCTCTTTTGGTCGATCAATCACCTAGAAAGAGAAATACTAGCCTCCAACCTCCCCTTTTGCCAGTCGAACACACACCTAAGAAAAGTAGCAGCCTCCTACCTCTTCTTTTGGCTGATCCAACACTCACCGAGAAAGAAGAATCTTGGCCTCCAACCTTCGCTGTAGCGATTCCAACACGTGCCGAAGAAAGGTGGCACCTTCCAACCTCTTTTGGCCGATCCAACAATCACCTAGAAAGGGACATACTGGCCTCCAACCTCCCCTATAGCCAGTCCAACACACACCTAAGAAAGGTAGCATCTTCCAACATCTTCTTTTGGCTGATCCAAGAATCACCTAGAAAGAAAAATACTGGCCTCCAACCTCCCCTGTAGCCAGTCCAACACACACCTTGGAAAAGTAGCATCTTCCACCTTCTTTTGGTTGATCAATCACCTAGAAAAAGAAATACTGGCCTCCAACCTCCCCTATAGCCAGTCCAACACACGCCTAAGAAAGGTAGCATCTTCCAACATCTTCTTTTGGCTGATTCAACAATCACCTAGAAAGAAAAATACTGGCCTCCAACCTCCCCTGTAGCCAGTCCAACACACACCTTGGAAAAGTAGCATCTTCCACCTTCTTTTGGTTGATCAATCACCTAGAAAAAGAAATACTGGCCTCCAACCTCCCCTATAGCCAGTCCAACACACGCCTAAGAAAGGTAGCATCTTCCAACATCTTCTTTTGGCTGATCCAACAATCACCTAGAAAGAAACATACTGGCCTCCAACCTCCCCTGTAGCCAGTCCAACACACACCTAGGAAAAGTAGCATCTTCCACCCTCTTTTGGTCGATCAATCACCTAGAAAGAGAAATACTAGCCTCCAACCTCCCCTTTTGCCAGCCTCCTACCTCTTCTTTTGGCTGATCCAACACTCACCGAGAAAGAAGAATCTTGGCCTCCAACCTTCGCTGTAGCGATTCCAACACGTGCCGAAGAAAGATAGCATCTTCCAACATCTTCTTTTGGCTGATCCAAGAATCACCTAGAAAGAAAAATACTGGCCTCCAACCTCCCCTGTAGCCAGTCCAACACACACCTTGGAAAAGTAGCATCTTCCACCTTCTTTTGGTTGATCAATCACCTAGAAAAAGAAATACTGGCCTCCAACCTCCCCTATAGCCAGTCCAACACACGCCTAAGAAAGGTAGCATCTTCCAACATCTTCTTTTGGCTGATCCAACAATCACCTAGAAAGAAAAATACTGGCCTCCAACCTCCCCTGTAGCCAGTCCAACACACACCTTGGAAAAGTAGATTCTTCCACCTTCTTTTGGTTGATCAATTACCTAGAAAAAGAAATACTGGCCTCCAACCTCCCCTATAGCCAGTCCAACACACGCCTAAGAAAGGTAGCATCTTCCAACATCTTCTTTTGGCTGATCCAACAATCACCTAGAAAGAAAAATACTGGCCTCCAACCTCCCCTGTAGCCAGTCCAACACACACCTTGGAAAAGTAGATTCTTCCACCTTCTTTTGGTTGATCAATTACCTAGAAAAAGAAATACTGGCCTCCAACCTCCCCTATAGCCAGTCCAACACACGCCTAAGAAAGATAGCATCTTCCAACATCTTCTTTTGGCTGATCCAACAATCACATAGAAAGAAAAATACTGGCCTCCAACCTCCCCTGTAGCCAGTCCAACACACACCTAGGAAAAGTAGCATCTTCCACCCTCTTTTGGTCGATCAATCACCTAGAAAGAGAAATACTAGCCTCCAACCTCCCCTTTTGCCAGTCGAACACACACCTAAGAAAAGTAGCAGCCATCTACCTCTTCTTTTGGCTGATCCAACACTCACCGAGAAAGAAGAATCTTGGCCTCCAACCTTCGCTGTAGCGATTCCAACACGTGCCGAAGAAAGGTAGCATCTTCCAACCTCTTTTGGCCGATCCAACAATCACCTAGAAAGGGACATACTGGCCTCCAACTTCCCCTATAGCCAGTCCAACACACACCTAAGTAGCATCTTCCAACCTCTTCTTTTGGCTGATCCAACAATCACCTAGAAAGAAAAATACTGGCCTCCAACCTCCCCTATAGCCAGTCCAACACACGCCTAAGAAAGGTAGCATCTTCCAACATCTTCTTTTGGCTGATCCAACAATCACCTAGAAAGAAAAATACTGGCCTCCAACCTCCCCTGTAGCCAGTCCAACACACACCTTGGAAAAGTAAGCATCTTCCACCTTCTTTTGGTTGATCAATCACCTAGAAAAAGAAATACTGGCCTCCAACCTCCCCTATAGCCAGTCCAACACACGCCTAAGAAAGGTAGCATCTTCCAACATCTTCTTTTGGCTGATCCAACAATCACCTAGAAAGAAAAATACTGGCCTCCAACCTCCCCTGTAGCCAGTCCAACACACACCTAGGAAAAGTAGCATCTTCCACCCTCTTTTGGTCGATCAATCACCTAGAAAGAGAAATACTAGCCTCCAACCTCCCCTTTTGCCAGTCGAACACACACCTAAGAAAAGTAGCAGCCTCCTACCTCTTCTTTTGGCTGATCCAACACTCACCGAGAAAGAAGAATCTTGGCCTCCAACCTTCGCTGTAGCGATTCCAACACGTGCCGAAGAAAGGTGGCACCTTCCAACCTCTTTTGGCCGATCCAACAATCACCTAGAAAGGGACATACTGGCCTCCAACCTCCCCTATAGCCAGTCCAACACACACCTAAAAAAGGTAGCATCTTCCAACATCTTCTTTTGGCTGATCCAAGAATCACCTAGAAAGAAAAATACTGGCCTCCAACCTCCCCTGTAGCCAGTCCAACACACACCTTGGAAAAGTAGCATCTTCCACCTTCTTTTGGTTGATCAATCACCTAGAAAAAGAAATACTGGCCTCCAACCTCCCCTATAGCCAGTCCAACACACGCCTAAGAAAGGTAGCATCTTCCAACATCTTCTTTTGGCTGATTCAACAATCACCTAGAAAGAAAAATACTGGCCTCCAACCTCCCCTGTAGCCAGTCCAACACACACCTTGGAAAAGTAGCATCTTCCACCTTCTTTTGGTTGATCAATCACCTAGAAAAAGAAATACTGGCCTCCAACCTCCCCTATAGCCAGTCCAACACACGCCTAAGAAAGGTAGCATCTTCCAACATCTTCTTTTGGCTGATCCAACAATCACCTAGAAAGAAAAATACTGGCCTCCAACCTCCCCTGTAGCCAGTCCAACACACACCTAGGAAAAGTAGCATCTTCCACCCTCTTTTGGTCGATCAATCACCTAGAAAGAGAAATACTAGCCTCCAACCTCCCCTTTTGCCAGCCTCCTACCTCTTCTTTTGGCTGATCCAACACTCACCGAGAAAGAAGAATCTTGGCCTCCAACCTTCGCTGTAGCGATTCCAACACGTGCCGAAGAAAGGTAGCATCTTCCAACATCTTCTTTTGGCTGATCCAACAATCACCTAGAAAGAAAAATACTGGCCTCCAACCTCCCCTGTAGCCAGTCCAACACACACCTTGGAAAAGTAGCATCTTCCACCTTCTTTTGGTTGATCAATCACCTAGAAAAAGAAATACTGGCCTCCAACCTCCCCTATAGCCAGTCCAACACACGCCTAAGAAAGGTAGCATCTTCCAACATCTTCTTTTGGCTGATCCAACAATCACCTAGAAAGAAAAATACTGGCCTCCAACCTCCCCTGTAGCCAGTCCAACACACACCTTGGAAAAGTAGATTCTTCCACCTTCTTTTGGTTGATCAATTACCTAGAAAAAGAAATACTGGCCTCCAACCTCCCCTATAGCCAGTCCAACACACGCCTAAGAAAGGTAGCATCTTCCAACATCTTCTTTTGGCTGATCCAACAATCACCTAGAAAGAAAAATACTGGCCTCCAACCTCCCCTGTAGCCAGTCCAACACACACCTTGGAAAAGTAGATTCTTCCACCTTCTTTTGGTTGATCAATTACCTAGAAAAAGAAATACTGGCCTCCAACCTCCCCTATAGCCAGTCCAACACACGCCTAAGAAAGATAGCATCTTCCAACATCTTCTTTTGGCTGATCCAACAATCACATAGAAAGAAAAATACTGGCCTCCAACCTCCCCTGTAGCCAGTCCAACACACACCTAGGAAAAGTAGCATCTTCCACCCTCTTTTGGTCGATCAATCACCTAGAAAGAGAAATACTAGCCTCCAACCTCCCCTTTTGCCAGTCGAACACACACCTAAGAAAAGTAGCAGCCTCCTACCTCTTCTTTTGGCTGATCCAACACTCACCGAGAAAGAAGAATCTTGGCCTCCAACCTTCGCTGTAGCGATTCCAACACGTGCCGAAGAAAGGTAGCATCTTCCAACCTCTTTTGGCCGATCCAACAATCACCTAGAAAGGGACATACTGGCCTCCAACCTCCCCTATAGCCAGTCCAACACACACCTAAGTAGCATCTTCCAACCTCTTCTTTTGGCTGATCCAACAATCACCTAGAAAGAAAAATACTGGCCTCCAACCTCCCCTATAGCCAGTCCAACACACGCCTAAGAAAGGTAGCATCTTCCAACATCTTCTTTTGGCTGATCCAACAATCACCTAGAAAGAAAAATACTGGCCTCCAACCTCCCCTGTAGCCAGTCCAACACACACCTTGGAAAAGTAAGCATCTTCCACCTTCTTTTGGTTGATCAATCACCTAGAAAAAGAAATACTGGCCTCCAACCTCCCCTATAGCCAGTCCAACACACGCCTAAGAAAGGTAGCATCTTCCAACATCTTCTTTTGGCTGATCCAACAATCACCTAGACAGAAAAATACTGGCCTCCAACCTCCCCTGTAGCCAGTCCAACACACACCTTGGAAAAGAAGCATCTTCCACCTTCTTTTGGTTGATCAATCACCTAGAAAAAGAAATACTGGCCTCCAACCTCCCCTATAGCCAGTCCAACACACGCCTAAGAAAGGTAGCATCTTCCAACATCTTCTTTTGGCTGATCCAACAATCACCTAGAAAGAAAAATACTGGCCTCCAACCTCCCCTGTAGCCAGTCCAACACACACCTTGGAAAAGTAGATTCTTCCACCTTCTTTTGGTTGATCAATCACCTAGAAAAAGAAATACTGGCCTCCAACCTCCCCTATAGCCAGTCCAACACACGCCTAAGAAAGGTAGCATCTTCCAACATCTTCTTTTGGCTGATCCAACAATCACATAGAAAGAAAAATACTGGCCTCCAACCTCCCCTGTAGCCAGTCCAACACACACCTAAGAAAAGTAGCATCTTCCACCCTCTTTTGGTCGATCAATCACCTAGAAAGAGAAATACTAGCCTCCAACCTCCCCTTTTGCCAGTCGAACACACACCTAAGAAAAGTAGCAGCCTCCTACCTCTTCTTTTGGCTGATCCAACACTCACCGAGAAAGAAGAATCTTGGCCTCCAACCTTCGCTGTAGCGATTCCAACACGTGCCGAAGAAAGGTAGCATCTTCCAACCTCTTTTGGCCGATCCAACAATCACCTAGAAAGGGACATACTGGCCTCCAACCTCCCCTATAGCCAGTCCAACACACACCTAAGAAAGGTAGCATCTTCCAACCTCTTCTTTTGGCTGATCCAACAATCACCTAGAAAGAAAAATACTGGCCTCCAACATCCCCTGTAGCCAGTCCAACACACACCTTGGAAAAGTAGCATCTTCCACCTTCTTTTGGTTGATCAATCACCTAGAAAAAGAAATACTGGCCTCCAACCTCCCCTATAGCCAGTCCAACACACGCCTAGGAAAGGTAGCATCTTCCAACATCTTCTTTTGGCTGATCCAACAATCACCTAGAAAGAAAAATACTGGCCTCCAACCTCCCCTGTAGCCAGTCCAACACACACCTTGGAAAAGTAGATTCTTCCACCTTCTTTTGGTTGATCAATTACCTAGAAAAAGAAATACTGGCCTCCAACCTCCCCTATAGCCAGTCCAACACACGCCTAAGAAAGGTAGCATCTTCCAACATCTTCTTTTGGCTGATCCAACAATCACCTAGAAAGAAAAATACTGGCCTCCAACCTCCCCTGTAGCCAGTCCAACACACACCTTGGAAAAGTAGCATCTTCCACCTTCTTTTGGTTGATTAATCACCTAGAAAAAGAAATACTGGCCTCCAACCTCCCCTATAGCCAGTCCAACACATGCCGTAAGAAAGGTAGCATCTTCCAACATCTTCTTTTGGCTGATCAATCACCTAGAAAGAAAAATACTGGCCTCCAACCTCCCCTGTAGCCAGTCCAACACACACCTTGGAAAAGTAGCATCTTCCACCTTCTTTTGGTTGATCAATCACCTAGAAAAAGAAATACTGGCCTCCAACCTCCCCTATAGCCAGTCCAACACACGCCTAAGAAAGGTAGCATCTTCCAACATCTTCTTTTGGCTGATCCAACAATCACCTAGAAAGAAAAATACTGGCCTCCAACCTCCCCTGTAGCCAGTCCAACACACACCTAGGAAAAGTAGCATCTTCCACCCTCTTTTGGTCGATCAATTACCTAGAAAGAGAAATACTAGCCTCCAACCTCCCCTTTTGCCAGTCGAACACACACCTAAGAAAAGTAGCAGCCTCCTACCTCTTCTTTTGGCTGATCCAACACTCACCGAGAAAGAAGAATCTTGGCCTCCAACCTTCGCTGTAGCGATTCCAACACGTGCCGAAGAAAGGTAGCATCTTCCAACCTTTTGGCCGATCCAACAATCACCTAGAAAGGGACATACTGGCCTCCAACCTCCCCTATAGCCAGTCCAACACACACCTAAGAAAGGTAGCATCTTCCAACATCTTCTTTTGGCTGATCCAACAATCACCTAGAAAGAAAAATACTGGCCTCCAACCTCCCCTGTAGCCAGTCCAACACACACCTTGGAAAAGTAGCATCTTCCACCTTCTTTTGGTTGATCAATCACCTAGAAAAAGAAATACTGGCCTCCAACCTCCCCTATAGCCAGTCCAACACACGCCTAAGAAAGGTAGCATCTTCCAACATCTTCTTTTGGCTGATCCAACAATCACCTAGAAAGAAAAATACTGGCCTCCAACCTCCCCTGTAGCCAGTCCAACACACACCTAGGAAAAGTAGCATCTTCCACCCTCTTTTGGTCGATCAATCACCTAGAAAGAGAAATACTAGCCTCCAACCTCCCCTTTTGCCAGCCTCCTACCTCTTCTTTTGGCTGATCCAACACTCACCGAGAAAGAAGAATCTTGGCCTCCAACCTTCGCTGTAGCGATTCCAACACGTGCCGAAGAAAGGTAGCATCTTCCAACCTCTTTTGGCCGATCCAACAATCACCTAGAAAGGGACATACTGGCCTCCAACCTCCCCTGTAGCCAGTCCAACACACGGCTAAGAAAGGTAGCATCTTCCAACATCTTCTTTTGGCTGATCCAACAATCACCTAGAAAGAAAAATACTGGCCTCCAACCTCCCCTGTAGCCAGTCCAACACACACCTTGGAAAAGTAGCATCTTCCACCTTCTTTTGGTTGATCAATCACCTACAAAAAGAAATACTGGCCTCCAACCTCCCCTATAGCCAGTCCAACACACGCCTAAGAAAGGTAGCATCTTCCAACATCTTCTTTTGGCTGATCCAACAATCACCTAGAAAGAAAAATACTGGCCTCCAACCTCCCCTGTAGCCAGTCCAACACACACCTAGGAAAAGTAGCATCTTCCACCCTCTTTTGGTCGATCAATCACCTAGAAAGAGAAATACTAGCCTCCAACCTTCCCTTTTGCCAGTCGAACACACACCTAAGAAAAGTAGCAGCCTCCTACCTCTTCTTTTGGCTGATCCAACACTCACCGAGAAAGAAGAATCTTGGCCTCCAAACTTCGCTGTAGCGATTCCAACACGTGCCGAAGAAAGGTAGCATCTTCCAACCTCTTTTGGCCGATCCAACAATCACCTAGAAAGGGACATACTGGCCTCCAACCTCCCCTATAGCCAGTCCAACACACACCTAAGAAAGGTAGCATCTTCCAACCTCTTCTTTTGGCTGATCCAACAATCACCTAGAAAGAAAAATACTGGCCTCCAACCTCCCCTATAGCCAGTCCAACACACGCCTAAGAAAGGTAGCAGCTTCCAACATCTTCTTTTGGCTGATCCAACAATCACCTAGAAAGAAAAATACTGGCCTCCAACCTCCCCTGTAGCCAGTCCAACACACTTTGGAAAAGTAGATTCTTCCACCTTCTTTTGGTTGATCAATTACCTAGAAAAAGAAATACTGGCCTCCAACCTCCCCTATAGCCAGTCCAACACACGCCTAAGAAAGGTAGCATCTTCCAACATCTTCTTTCGGCTGATCCAACAATCACCTAGAAAGAAAAATACTGGCCTCCAACCTCCCCTATAGCGAGTCCAACACACGCCTAAGAAAGGTAGCATCTTCCAACATCTTCTTTTGGATGATCCAACAATCACCTAGACAGAAAAATACTGGCCTCCAACCTCCCCTGTAGCCAGTCCAACACACACCTTGAAAAAGTAGCATCTTCCACCTTCTTTTGGTTGATCAATCACCTAGAAAAAGAAATACTGGCCTCCAACCTCCCCTATAGCCAGTCCAACACACGCCTAAGAAAGGTAGCATCTTCCAACATCTTCTTTTGGCTGATCCAACAATCACCTAGAAAGAAAAATACTGGCCTCCAACCTCCCCTGTAGCCAGTCCAACACACACCTTGGAAAAGTAGATTCTTCCACCTTCTTTTGGTTGATCAATCACCTAGAAAAAGAAATACTGGCCTCCAACCTCCCCTATAGCCAGTCCAACACACGCCTAAGAAAGGTAGCATCTTCCAACATCTTCTTTTGGCTGATCCAACAATCACATAGAAAGAAAAATACTGGCCTCCAACCTCCCCTGTAGCCAGTCCAACACACACCTAAGAAAAGTAGCATCTTCCACCCTCTTTTGGTCGATCAATCACCTAGAAAGAGAAATACTAGCCTCCAACCTCCCCTTTTGCCAGTCAAACACACACCTAAGAAAAGTAGCAGCCTCCTACCTCTTCTTTTGGCTGATCCAACACTCACCGAGAAAGAAGAATCTTGGCCTCCAACCTTCGCTGTAGCGATTCCAACACGTGCCGAAGAAAGGTAGCATCTTCCAACCTCTTTTGGCCGATCCAACAATCACCTAGAAAGGGACATACTGGCCTCCAACCTCCCCTATAGCCAGTCCAACACACACCTAAGAAAGGTAGCATCTTCCAACCTCTTCTTTTGGCTGATCCAACAATCACCTAGAAAGAAAAATACTGGCCTCCAACCTCCCCTGTAGCCAGTCCAACACACACCTTGGAAAAGTAGATTCTTCCACCTTCTTTTGGTTGATCAATTACCTAGAAAAAGAAATACTGGCCTCCAACCTCCCCTATAGCCAGTCCAACACACGCCTAAGAAAGATAGCATCTTCCAACATCTTCTTTTGGCTGATCCAACAATCACATAGAAAGAAAAATACTGGCCTCCAACCTCCCCTGTAGCCAGTCCAACACACACCTAGGAAAAGTAGCATCTTCCACCCTCTTTTGGTCGATCAATCACCTAGAAAGAGAAATACTAGCCTCCAACCTCCCCTTTTGCCAGTCGAACACACACCTAAGAAAAGTAGCAGCCTCCTACCTCTTCTTTTGGCTGATCCAACACTCACCGAGAAAGAAGAATCTTGGCCTCCAACCTTCGCTGTAGCGATTCCAACACGTGCCGAAGAAAGGTGGCACCTTCCAACCTCTTTTGGCCGATCCAACAATCACCTAGAAAGGGACATACTGGCCTCCAACCTCCCCTATAGCCAGTCCAACACACACCTAAGAAAGGTAGCATCTTCCAACATCTTCTTTTGGCTGATCCAAGAATCACCTAGAAAGAAAAATACTGGCCTCCAACCTCCCCTGTAGCCAGTCCAACACACACCTTGGAAAAGTAGCATCTTCCACTTTCTTTTGGTTGATCAATCACGTAGAAAAAGAAATACTGGCCTCCAACCTCCCCTATAGCCAGTCCAACACATGCCTAAGAAAGGTAGCATCTTCCAACATCTTCTTTTGGCTGATTCAACAATCACCTAGAAAGAAAAATACTGGCCTCCAACCTCCCCTGTAGCCAGTCCAACACACACCTTGGAAAAGTAGCATCTTCCACCTTCTTTTGGTTGATCAATCACCTAGAAAAAGAAATACTGGCCTCCAACCTCCCCTATAGCCAGTCCAACACACGCCTAAGAAAGGTAGCATCTTCCAACATCTTCTTTTGGCTGATCCAACAATCACCTAGAAAGAAAAATACTGGCCTCCAACCTCCCCTGTAGCCAGTCCAACACACACCTAGGAAAAGTAGCATCTTCCACCCTCTTTTGGTCGATCAATCACCTAGAAAGAGAAATACTAGCCTCCAACCTCCCCTTTTGCCAGCCTCCTACCTCTTCTTTTGGCTGATCCAACACTCACCGAGAAAGAAGAATCTTGGCCTCCAACCTTCGCTGTAGCGATTCCAACACGTGCCGAAGAAAGGTAGCATCTTCCAACATCTTCTTTTGGCTGATCCAAGAATCACCTAGAAAGAAAAATACTGGCCTCCAACCTCCCCTGTAGCCAGTCCAACACACACCTTGGAAAAGTAGCATCTTCCACCTTCTTTTGGTTGATCAATCACCTAGAAAAAGAAATACTGGCCTCCAACCTCCCCTATAGCCAGTCCAACACACGCCTAAGAAAGGTAGCATCTTCCAACATCTTCTTTTGGCTGATCCAACAATCACCTAGAAAGAAAAATACTGGCCTCCAACCTCCCCTGTAGCCAGTCCAACACACACCTTGGAAAAGTAGATTCTTCCACCTTCTTTTGGTTGATCAATTACCTAGAAAAAGAAATACTGGCCTCCAACCTCCCCTATAGCCAGTCCAACACACGCCTAAGAAAGGTAGCATCTTCCAACATCTTCTTTTGGCTGATCCAACAATCACCTAGAAAGAAAAATACTGGCCTCCAACCTCCCCTGTAGCCAGTCCAACACACACCTTGGAAAAGTAGATTCTTCCACCTTCTTTTGGTTGATCAATTACCTAGAAAAAGAAATACTGGCCTCCAACCTCCCCTATAGCCAGTCCAACACACGCCTAAGAAAGGTAGCATCTTCCAACATCTTCTTTTGGCTGATCCAACAATCACCTAGAAAGAAAAATACTGGCCTCCAACCTCCCCTGTAGCCAGTCCAACACACACCTTGGAAAAGTAGATTCTTCCACCTTCTTTTGGTTGATCAATTACCTAGAAAAAGAAATACTGGCCTCCAACCTCCCCTATAGCCAGTCCAACACACGCCTAAGAAAGATAGCATCTTCCAACATCTTCTTTTGGCTGATCCAACAATCACATAGAAAGAAAAATACTGGCCTCCAACCTCCCCTGTAGCCAGTCCAACACACACCTAGGAAAAGTAGCATCTTCCACCCTCTTTTGGTCGATCAATCACCTAGAAAGAGAAATACTAGCCTCCAACCTCCCCTTTTGCCAGTCGAACACACACCTAAGAAAAGTAGCAGCCTCCTACCTCTTCTTTTGGCTGATCCAACACTCACCGAGAAAGAAGAATCTTGGCCTCCAACCTTCGCTGTAGCGATTCCAACACGTGCCGAAGAAAGGTGGCACCTTCCAACCTCTTTTGGCTGATCCAACAATCACCTAGAAAGGGACATACTGGCCTCCAACCTCCCCTATAGCCAGTCCAACACACACCTAAGAAAGGTAGCATCTTCCAACATCTTCTTTTGGCTAATCCAAGAATCACCTAGAAAGAAAAATACTGGCCTCCAACCTCCCCTGTAGCCAGTCCAACACACACCTTGGAAAAGTAGCATCTTCCACCTTCTTTTGGTTGATCAATCACCTAGAAAAACAAATACTGGCCTCCAACCTCCCCTATAGCCAGTCCAACACACGCCTAAGAAAGGTAGCATCTTCCAACATCTTCTTTTGGCTGATTCAACAATCACCTAGAAAGAAAAATACTGGCCTCCAACCTCCCCTGTAGCCAGTCCAACACACACCTTGGAAAAGTAGCATCTTCCACCTTCTTTTGGTTGATCAATCACCTAGAAAAAGAAATACTGGCCTCCAACCTCCCCTATAGCCAGTCCAACACACGCCTAAGAAAGGTAGCATCTTCCAACATCTTCTTTTGGCTGATCCAACAATCACCTAGAAAGAAAAATACTGGCCTCCAACCTCCCCTGTAGCCAGTCCAACACACACCTAGGAAAAGTAGCATCTTCCACCCTCTTTTGGTCGATCAATCACCTAGAAAGAGAAATACTAGCCTCCAACCTCCCCTTTTGCCAGCCTCCTACCTCTTCTTTTGGCTGATCCAACACTCACCGAGAAAGAAGAATCTTGGCCTCCAACCTTCGCTGTAGCGATTCCAACACGTGCCGAAGAAAGGTAGCATCTTCCAACATCTTCTTTTGGCTGATCCAAGAATCACCTAGAAAGAAAAATACTGGCCTCCAACCTCCCCTGTAGCCAGTCCAACACACACCTTGGAAAAGTAGCATCTTCCACCTTCTTTTGGTTGATCAATCACCTAGAAAAAGAAATACTGGCCTCCAACCTCCCCTATAGCCAGTCCAACACACGCCTAATAAAGGTAGCATCTTCCAACATCTTCTTTTGGCTGATCCAACAATCACCTAGAAAGAAAAATACTGGCCTCCAACCTCCCCTGTAGCCAGTCCAACACACACCTTGGAAAAGTAGATTCTTCCACCTTCTTTTGGTTGATCAATTACCTAGAAAAAGAAATACTGGCCTCCAACCTCCCCTATAGCCAGTCCAACACACGCCTAAGAAAGGTAGCATCTTCCAACATCTTCTTTTGGCTGATCCAACAATCACCTAGAAAGAAAAATACTGGCCTCCAACCTCCCCTGTAGCCAGTCCAACACACACCTTGGAAAAGTAGATTTTTCCACCTTCTTTTGGTTGATCAATTACCTAGAAAAAGAAATACTGGCCTCCAACCTCCCCTATAGCCAGTCCAACACACGCCTAAGAAAGATAGCATCTTCCAACATCTTCTTTTGGCTGATCCAACAATCACATAGAAAGAAAAATACTGGCCTCCAACCTCCCCTGTAGCCAGTCCAACACACACCTAGGAAAAGTAGCATCTTCCACCCTCTTTTGGTCGATCAATCACCTAGAAAGAGAAATACTAGCCTCCAACCTCCCCTTTTGCCAGTCGAACACACACCTAAGAAAAGTAGCAGCCTCCTACCTCTTCTTTTGGCTGATCCAACACTCACCGAGAAAGAAGAATCTTGGCCTCCAACCTTCGCTGTAGCGATTCCAACACGTGCCGAAGAAAGGTGGCACCTTCCAACCTCTTTTGGCCGATCCAACAATCACCTAGAAAGGGACATACTGGCCTCCAACCTCCCCTATAGCCAGTCCAACACACACCTAAGAAAGGTAGCATCTTCCAACATCTTCTTTTGGCTGATCCAAGAATCACCTAGAAAGAAAAATACTGGCCTCCAACCTCCCCTGTAGCCAGTCCAACACACACCTTGGAAAAGTAGCATCTTCCACCTTCTTTTGGTTGATCAATCACCTAGAAAAAGAAATACTGGCCTCCAACCTCCCCTATAGCCAGTCCAACACACGCCTAAGAAAGGTAGCATCTTCCAACATCTTCTTTTGGCTGATTCAACAATCACCTAGAAAGAAAAATACTGGCCTCCAACCTCCCCTGTAGCCAGTCCAACACACACCTTGGAAAAGTAGCATCTTCCACCTTCTTTTGGTTGATCAATCACCTAGAAAAAGAAATACTGGCCTCCAACCTCCCCTATAGCCAGTCCAACACACGCCTAAGAAAGGTAGCATCTTCCAACATCTTCTTTTGGCTGATCCAACAATCACCTAGAAAGAAAAATACTGGCCTCCAACCTCCCCTGTAGCCAGTCCAACACACACCTAGGAAAAGTAGCATCTTCCACCCTCTTTTGGTCGATCAATCACCTAGAAAGAGAAATACTAGCCTCCAGCCTCCCCTTTTGCCAGCCTCCTACCTCTTCTTTTGGCTGATCCAACACTCACCGAGAAAGAAGAATCTTGGCCTCCAACCTTCGCTGTAGCGATTCCAACACGTGCCGAAGAAAGGTAGCATCTTCCAACATCTTCTTTTGGCTGATCCAAGAATCACCTAGAAAGAAAAATACTGGCCTCCAACCTCCCCTGTAGCCAGTCCAACACACACCTTGGAAAAGTAGCATCTTCCACCTTCTTTTGGTTGATCAATCACCTAGAAAAAGAAATACTGGCCTCAAACCTCCCCTATAGCCAGTCCAACACACGCCTAAGAAAGGTAGCATCTTCCAACATCTTCTTTTGGCTGATCCAACAATCACCTAGAAAGAAAAATACTGGCCTCCAACCTCCCCTGTAGCCAGTCCAACACACACCTTGGAAAAGTAGATTCTTCCACCTTCTTTTGGTTGATCAATTACCTAGAAAAAGAAATACTGGCCTCCAACCTCCCCTATAGCCAGTCCAACACACGCCTAAGAAAGGTAGCATCTTCCAACATCTTCTTTTGGCTGATCCAACAATCACCTAGAAAGAAAAATACTGGCCTCCAACCTCCCCTGTAGCCAGTCCAACACACACCTTGGAAAAGTAGATTCTTCCACCTTCTTTTGGTTGATCAATTACCTAGAAAAATAAATACTGGCCTCCAACCTCCCCTATAGCCAGTCCAACACACGCCTAAGAAAGATAGCATCTTCCAACATCTTCTTTTGGCTGATCCAACAATCACATAGAAAGAAAAATACTGGCCTCCAACCTCCCCTGTAGCCAGTCCAACACACACCTAGGAAAAGTAGCATCTTCCACCCTCTTTTGGTCGATCAATCACCTAGAAAGAAATACTAGCCTCCAACCTCCCCTTTTGCCAGTCGAACACACACCTAAGAAAAGTAGCAGCCTCCTACCTCTTCTTTTGGCTGATCCAACACTCACCGAGAAAGAAGAATCTTGGCCTCCAACCTTCGCTGCAGCGATTCCAACACGTGCCGAAGAAAGGTAGCATCTTCCAACCTCTTTTGGCCGATCCAACAATCACCTAGAAAGGGACATACTGGCCTCCAACCTCCCCTATAGCCAGTCCAACACACACCTAAGTAGCATCTTCCAACCTCTTCTTTTGGCTGATCCAACAATCACCTAGAAAGAAAAATACTGGCCTCCAACCTCCCCTATAGCCAGTCCAACACACGCCTAAGAAAGGTAGCATCTTCCAACATCTTCTTTTGGCTGATCCAACAATCACCTAGAAAGAAAAATACTGGCCTCCAACCTCCCCTGTAGCCAGTCCAACACACACCTTGGAAAAGTAAGCATCTTCCACCTTCTTTTGGTTGATCAATCACCTAGAAAAAGAAATACTGGCCTCCAACCTCCCCTATAGCCAGTCCAACACACGCCTAAGAAAGGTAGCATCTTCCAACATCTTCTTTTGGCTGATCCAACAATCACCTAGACAGAAAAATACTGGCCTCCAACCTCCCCTGTAGCCAGTCCAACACACACCTTGGAAAAGTAGCATCTTCCACCTTCTTTTGGTTGATCAATCACCTAGAAAAAGAAATACTGGCCTCCAACCTCCCCTATAGCCAGTCCAACACACGCCTAAGAAAGGTAGCATCTTCCAACATCTTCTTTTGGCTGATCCAACAATCACCTAGAAAGAAAAATACTGGCCTCCAACCTCCCCTGTAGCCAGTCCAACACACACCTTGGAAAAGTAGATTCTTCCACCTTCTTTTGGTTGATCAATCACCTAGAAAAAGAAATACTGGCCTCCAACCTCCCCTATAGCCAGTCCAACACACGCCTAAGAAAGGTAGCATCTTCCAACATCTTCTTTTGGCTGATCCAACAATCACATAGAAAGAAAAATACTGGCCTCCAACCTCCCCTGTAGCCAGTCCAACACACACCTAAGAAAAAGTAGCATCTTCCACCCTCTTTTGGTCGATCAATCACCTAGAAAGAGAAATACTAGCCTCCAACCTCCCCTTTTGCCAGTCGAACACACACCTAAGAAAAGTAGCAGCCTGCTACCTCTTCTTTTGGCTGATCCAACACTCACCGAGAAAGAAGAATCTTGGCCTCCAACCTTCGCTGTAGCGATTCCAACACGTGCCGAAGAAAGGTAGCATCTTCCAACCTCTTTTGGCCGATCCAACAATCACCTAGAAAGGGACATACTGGCCTCCAACCTCCCCTATAGCCAGTCCAACACACACCTAAGAAAGGTAGCATCTTCCAACATCTTCTTTTGGCTGATCCAACAATCACCTAGAAAGAAAAATACTGGCCTCCAACCTCCCCTGTAGCCAGTCCAACACACACCTTGGAAAAGTAGCATCTTCCACCTTCTTTTGGTTGATCAATCACCTAGAAAAAGAAATACTGGCCTCCAACCTCCCCTATAGCCAGTCCAACACACGCCTAAGAAAGGTAGCATCTTCCAACATCTTCTTTTGGCTGATCCAACAATCACCTAGAAAGAAAAATACTGGCCTCCAACCTCCCCTGTAGCCAGTCCAACACACACCTTGGAAAAGTAGATTCTTCCACCTTCTTTTGGTTGATCAATTACCTAGAAAAAGAAATACTGGCCTCCAACCTCCCCTATAGCCAGTCCAACACACGCCTAAGAAAGGTAGCATCTTCCAACATCTTCTTTTGGCTGATCCAACAATCACCTAGAAAGAAAAATACTGGCCTCCAACCTCCCCTGTAGCCAGTCCAACACACACCTTGGAAAAGTAGATTCTTCCACCTTCTTTTGGTTGATCAATTACCTAGAAAAAGAAATACTGGCCTCCAACCTCCCCTATAGCCAGTCCAACACACGCCTAAGAAAGGTAGCATCTTCCAACATCTTCTTTTGGCTGATCCAACAATCACCTAGAAAGAAAAATACTGGCCTCCAACCTCCCCTGTAGCCAGTCCAACACACACCTTGGAAAAGTAGATTCTTCCACCTTCTTTTGGTTGATCAATTACCTAGAAAAAGAAATACTGGCCTCCAACCTCCCCTATAGCCAGTCCAACACACGCCTAAGAAAGATAGCATCTTCCAACATCTTCTTTTGGCTGATCCAACAATCACATAGAAAGAAAAATACTGGCCTCCAACCTCCCCTGTAGCCAGTCCAACACACACCTAGGAAAAGTAGCATCTTCCACCCTCTTTTGGTCGATCAATCACCTAGAAAGAGAAATACTAGCCTCCAACCTCCCCTTTTGCCAGTCGAACACACACCTAAGAAAAGTAGCAGCCTCCTACCTCTTCTTTTGGCTGATCCAACACTCACCGAGAAAGAAGAATCTTGGCCTCCAACCTTCGCTGTAGCGATTCCAACACGTGCCGAAGAAAGGTGGCACCTTCCAACCTCTTTTGGCTGATCCAACAATCACCTAGAAAGGGACATACTGGCCTCCAACCTCCCCTATAGCCAGTCCAACACACACCTAAGAAAGGTAGCATCTTCCAACATCTTCTTTTGGCTAATCCAAGAATCACCTAGAAAGAAAAATACTGGCCTCCAACCTCCCCTGTAGCCAGTCCAACACACACCTTGGAAAAGTAGCATCTTCCACCTTCTTTTGGTTGATCAATCACCTAGAAAAAGAAATACTGGCCTCCAACCTCCCCTATAGCCAGTCCAACACACGCCTAAGAAAGGTAGCATCTTCCAACATCTTCTTTTGGCTGATTCAACAATCACCTAGAAAGAAAAATACTGGCCTCCAACCTCCCCTGTAGCCAGTCCAACACACACCTTGGAAAAGTAGCATCTTCCACCTTCTTTTGGTTGATCAATCACCTAGAAAAAGAAATACTGGCCTCCAACCTCCCCTATAGCCAGTCCAACACACACCTTGGAAAAGTAGATTCTTCCACCTTCTTTTGGTTGATCAATTACCTAGAAAAAGAAATACTGGCCTCCAACCTCCCCTATAGCCAGTCCAACACACGCCTAAGAAAGATAGCATCTTCCAACATCTTCTTTTGGCTGATCCAACAATCACATAGAAAGAAAAATACTGGCCTCCAACCTCCCCTGTAGCCAGTCCAACACACACCTTGGAAAAGTAGCATCTTCCACCTTCTTTTGGTTGATCAATCACCTAGAAAAAGAAATACTGGCCTCCAACCTCCCCTATAGCCAGTCCAACACACGCCTAAGAAAGGTAGCATCTTCCAACATCTTCTTTTGGCTGATCCAACAATCACCTAGAAAGAAAAATACTGGCCTCCAACCTCCCCTGTAGCCAGTCCAACACACACCTAGGAAAAGTAGCATCTTCCACCCTCTTTTGGTCGATCAATCACCTAGAAAGAGAAATACTAGCCTCCAACCTCCCCTTTTGCCAGCCTCCTACCTCTTCTTTTGGCTGATCCAACACTCACCGAGAAAGAAGAATCTTGGCCTCCAACCTTCGCTGTAGCGATTCCAACACGTGCCGAAGAAAGGTAGCATCTTCCAACATCTTCTTTTGGCTGATCCAAGAATCACCTAGAAAGAAAAATACTGGCCTCCAACCTCCCCTGTAGCCAGTCCAACACACACCTTGGAAAAGTAGCATCTTCCACCTTCTTTTGGTTGATCAATCACCTAGAAAAAGAAATACTGGCCTCCAACCTCCCCTTTAGCCAGTCCAACACACGCCTAAGAAAGGTAGCATCTTCCAACATCTTCTTTTGGCTGATCCAACAATCACCTAGAAAGAAAAATACTGGCCTCCAACCTCCCCTGTAGCCAGTCCAACACACACCTTGGAAAAGTAGATTCTTCCACCTTCTTTTGGTTGATCAATTACCTAGAAAAAGAAATACTGGCCTCCAACCTCCCCTATAGCCAGTCCAACACACGCCTAAGAAAGGTAGCATCTTCCAACATCTTCTTTTGGCTGATCCAACAATCACCTAGAAAGAAAAATACTGGCCTCCAACCTCCCCTGTAGCCAGTCCAACACACACCTTGGAAAAGTAGATTCTTCCACCTTCTTTTGGTTGATCAATTACCTAGAAAAAGAAATACTGGCCTCCAACCTCCCCTATAGCCAGTCCAACACACGCCTAAGAAAGATAGCATCTTCCAACATCTTCTTTTGGCTGATCCAACAATCACATAGAAAGAAAAATACTGGCCTCCAACCTCCCCTGTAGCCAGTCCAACACACACCTAGGAAAAGTAGCATCTTCCACCCTCTTTTGGTCGATCAATCACCTAGAAAGAGAAATACTAGCCTCCAACCTCCCCTTTTGCCAGTCGAACACACACCTAAGAAAAGTAGCAGCCTCCTACCTCTTCTTTTGGCTGATCCAACACTCATCGAGAAAGAAGAATCTTGGCCTCCAACCTTCGCTGTAGCGATTCCAACACGTGCCGAAGAAAGGTGGCACCTTCCAACCTCTTTTGGCCGATCCAACAATCACCTAGAAAGGGACATACTGGCCTCCAACCTCCCCTATAGCCAGTCCAACACACACCTAAGAAAGGTAGCATCTTCCAACATCTTCTTTTGGCTGATCCAAGAATCACCTAGAAAGAAAAATACTGGCCTCCAACCTCCCCTGTAGCCAGTCCAACACACACCTTGGAAAAGTAGCATCTTCCACTTTCTTTTGGTTGATCAATCACGTAGAAAAAGAAATACTGGCCTCCAACCTCCCCTATAGCCAGTCCAACACATGCCTAAGAAAGGTAGCATCTTCCAACATCTTCTTTTGGCTGATTCAACAATCACCTAGAAAGAAAAATACTGGCCTCCAACCTCCCCTGTAGCCAGTCCAACACACACCTTGGAAAAGTAGCATCTTCCACCTTCTTTTGGTTGATCAATCACCTAGAAAAAGAAATACTGGCCTCCAACCTCCCCTATAGCCAGTCCAACACACGCCTAAGAAAGGTAGCATCTTCCAACATCTTCTTTTGGCTGATCCAACAATCACCTAGAAAGAAAAATACTGGCCTCCAACCTCCCCTGTAGCCAGTCCAACACACACCTAGGAAAAGTAGCATCTTCCACCCTCTTTTGGTCGATCAATCACCTAGAAAGAGAAATACTAGCCTCCAACCTCCCCTTTTGCCAGCCTCCTACCTCTTCTTTTGGCTGATCCAACACTCACCGAGAAAGAAGAATCTTGGCCTCCAACCTTCGCTGTAGCGATTCCAACACGTGCCGAAGAAAGGTAGCATCTTCCAACATCTTCTTTTGGCTGATCCAAGAATCACCTAGAAAGAAAAATACTGGCCTCCAACCTCCCCTGTAGCCAGTCCAACACACACCTTGGAAAAGTAGCATCTTCCACCTTCTTTTGGTTGATCAATCACCTAGAAAAAGAAATACTGGCCTCCAACCTCCCCTATAGCCAGTCCAACACACGCCTAAGAAAGGTAGCATCTTCCAACATCTTCTTTTGGCTGATCCAACAATCACCTAGAAAGAAAAATACTGGCCTCCAACCTCCCCTGTAGCCAGTCCAACACACACCTTGGAAAAGTAGATTCTTCCACCTTCTTTTGGTTGATCAATTACCTAGAAAAAGAAATACTGGCCTCCAACCTCCCCTATAGCCAGTCCAACACACGCCTAAGAAAGGTAGCATCTTCCAACATCTTCTTTTGGCTGATCCAACAATCACCTAGAAAGAAAAATACTGGCCTCCAACCTCCCCTGTAGCCAGTCCAACACACACCTTGGAAAAGTAGATTCTTCCACCTTCTTTTGGTTGATCAATTACCTAGAAAAAGAAATACTGGCCTCCAACCTCCCCTATAGCCAGTCCAACACACGCCTAAGAAAGGTAGCATCTTCCAACATCTTCTTTTGGCTGATCCAACAATCACCTAGAAAGAAAAATACTGGCCTCCAACCTCCCCTGTAGCCAGTCCAACACACACCTTGGAAAAGTAGATTCTTCCACCTTCTTTTGGTTGATCAATTACCTAGAAAAAGAAATACTGGCCTCCAACCTCCCCTATAGCCAGTCCAACACACGCCTAAGAAAGATAGCATCTTCCAACATCTTCTTTTGGCTGATCCAACAATCACATAGAAAGAAAAATACTGGCCTCCAACCTCCCCTGTAGCCAGTCCAACACACACCTAGGAAAAGTAGCATCTTCCACCCTCTTTTGGTCGATCAATCACCTAGAAAGAGAAATACTAGCCTCCAACCTCCCCTTTTGCCAGTCGAACACACACCTAAGAAAAGTAGCAGCCTCCTACCTCTTCTTTTGGCTGATCCAACACTCACCGAGAAAGAAGAATCTTGGCCTCCAACCTTCGCTGTAGCGATTCCAACACGTGCCGAAGAAAGGTGGCACCTTCCAACCTCTTTTGGCTGATCCAACAATCACCTAGAAAGGGACATACTGGCCTCCAACCTCCCCTATAGCCAGTCCAACACACACCTAAGAAAGGTAGCATCTTCCAACATCTTCTTTTGGCTAATCCAAGAATCACCTAGAAAGAAAAATACTGGCCTCCAACCTCCCCTGTAGCCAGTCCAACACACACCTTGGAAAAGTAGCATCTTCCACCTTCTTTTGGTTGATCAATCACCTAGAAAAACAAATACTGGCCTCCAACCTCCCCTATAGCCAGTCCAACACACGCCTAAGAAAGGTAGCATCTTCCAACATCTTCTTTTGGCTGATTCAACAATCACCTAGAAAGAAAAATACTGGCCTCCAACCTCCCCTGTAGCCAGTCCAACACACACCTTGGAAAAGTAGCATCTTCCACCTTCTTTTGGTTGATCAATCACCTAGAAAAAGAAATACTGGCCTCCAACCTCCCCTATAGCCAGTCCAACACACGCCTAAGAAAGGTAGCATCTTCCAACATCTTCTTTTGGCTGATCCAACAATCACCTAGAAAGAAAAATACTGGCCTCCAACCTCCCCTGTAGCCAGTCCAACACACACCTAGGAAAAGTAGCATCTTCCACCCTCTTTTGGTCGATCAATCACCTAGAAAGAGAAATACTAGCCTCCAACCTCCCCTTTTGCCAGCCTCCTACCTCTTCTTTTGGCTGATCCAACACTCACCGAGAAAGAAGAATCTTGGCCTCCAACCTTCGCTGTAGCGATTCCAACACGTGCCGAAGAAAGGTGGCACCTTCCAACCTCTTTTGGCCGATCCAACAATCACCTAGAAAGGGACATACTGGCCTCCAACCTCCCCTATAGCCAGTCCAACACACACCTAAGAAAGGTAGCATCTTCCAACATCTTCTTTTGGCTGATCCAAGAATCACCTAGAAAGAAAAATACTGGCCTCCAACCTCCCCTGTAGCCAGTCCAACACACACCTTGGAAAAGTAGCATCTTCCACTTTCTTTTGGTTGATCAATCACGTAGAAAAAGAAATACTGGCCTCCAACCTCCCCTATAGCCAGTCCAACACATGCCTAAGAAAGGTAGCATCTTCCAACATCTTCTTTTGGCTGATTCAACAATCACCTAGAAAGAAAAATACTGGCCTCCAACCTCCCCTGTAGCCAGTCCAACACACACCTTGGAAAAGTAGCATCTTCCACCTTCTTTTGGTTGATCAATCACCTAGAAAAAGAAATACTGGCCTCCAACCTCCCCTATAGCCAGTCCAACACACGCCTAAGAAAGGTAGCATCTTCCAACATCTTCTTTTGGCTGATCCAACAATCACCTAGAAAGAAAAATACTGGCCTCCAACCTCCCCTGTAGCCAGTCCAACACACACCTAGGAAAAGTAGCATCTTCCACCCTCTTTTGGTCGATCAATCACCTAGAAAGAGAAATACTAGCCTCCAACCTCCCCTTTTGCCAGCCTCCTACCTCTTCTTTTGGCTGATCCAACACTCACCGAGAAAGAAGAATCTTGGCCTCCAACCTTCGCTGTAGCGATTCCAACACGTGCCGAAGAAAGGTAGCATCTTCCAACATCTTCTTTTGGCTGATCCAAGAATCACCTAGAAAGAAAAATACTGGCCTCCAACCTCCCCTGTAGCCAGTCCAACACACACCTTGGAAAAGTAGCATCTTCCACCTTCTTTTGGTTGATCAATCACCTAGAAAAAGAAATACTGGCCTCCAACCTCCCCTATAGCCAGTCCAACACACGCCTAAGAAAGGTAGCATCTTCCAACATCTTCTTTTGGCTGATCCAACAATCACCTAGAAAGAAAAATACTGGCCTCCAACCTCCCCTGTAGCCAGTCCAACACACACCTTGGAAAAGTAGATTCTTCCACCTTCTTTTGGTTGATCAATTACCTAGAAAAAGAAATACTGGCCTCCAACCTCCCCTATAGCCAGTCCAACACACGCCTAAGAAAGGTAGCATCTTCCAACATCTTCTTTTGGCTGATCCAACAATCACCTAGAAAGAAAAATACTGGCCTCCAACCTCCCCTGTAGCCAGTCCAACACACACCTTGGAAAAGTAGATTCTTCCACCTTCTTTTGGTTGATCAATTACCTAGAAAAAGAAATACTGGCCTCCAACCTCCCCTATAGCCAGTCCAACACACGCCTAAGAAAGGTAGCATCTTCCAACATCTTCTTTTGGCTGATCCAACAATCACCTAGAAAGAAAAATACTGGCCTCCAACCTCCCCTGTAGCCAGTCCAACACACACCTTGGAAAAGTAGATTCTTCCACCTTCTTTTGGTTGATCAATTACCTAGAAAAAGAAATACTGGCCTCCAACCTCCCCTATAGCCAGTCCAACACACGCCTAAGAAAGATAGCATCTTCCAACATCTTCTTTTGGCTGATCCAACAATCACATAGAAAGAAAAATACTGGCCTCCAACCTCCCCTGTAGCCAGTCCAACACACACCTAGGAAAAGTAGCATCTTCCACCCTCTTTTGGTCGATCAATCACCTAGAAAGAGAAATACTAGCCTCCAACCTCCCCTTTTGCCAGTCGAACACACACCTAAGAAAAGTAGCAGCCTCCTACCTCTTCTTTTGGCTGATCCAACACTCACCGAGAAAGAAGAATCTTGGCCTCCAACCTTCGCTGTAGCGATTCCAACACGTGCCGAAGAAAGGTGGCACCTTCCAACCTCTTTTGGCTGATCCAACAATCACCTAGAAAGGGACATACTGGCCTCCAACCTCCCCTATAGCCAGTCCAACACACACCTAAGAAAGGTAGCATCTTCCAACATCTTCTTTTGGCTAATCCAAGAATCACCTAGAAAGAAAAATACTGGCCTCCAACCTCCCCTGTAGCCAGTCCAACACACACCTTGGAAAAGTAGCATCTTCCACCTTCTTTTGGTTGATCAATCACCTAGAAAAACAAATACTGGCCTCCAACCTCCCCTATAGCCAGTCCAACACACGCCTAAGAAAGGTAGCATCTTCCAACATCTTCTTTTGGCTGATTCAACAATCACCTAGAAAGAAAAATACTGGCCTCCAACCTCCCCTGTAGCCAGTCCAACACACACCTTGGAAAAGTAGCATCTTCCACCTTCTTTTGGTTGATCAATCACCTAGAAAAAGAAATACTGGCCTCCAACCTCCCCTATAGCCAGTCCAACACACGCCTAAGAAAGGTAGCATCTTCCAACATCTTCTTTTGGCTGATCCAACAATCACCTAGAAAGAAAAATACTGGCCTCCAACCTCCCCTGTAGCCAGTCCAACACACACCTAGGAAAAGTAGCATCTTCCACCCTCTTTTGGTCGATCAATCACCTAGAAAGAGAAATACTAGCCTCCAACCTCCCCTTTTGCCAGCCTCCTACCTCTTCTTTTGGCTGATCCAACACTCACCGAGAAAGAAGAATCTTGGCCTCCAACCTTCGCTGTAGCGATTCCAACACGTGCCGAAGAAAGGTAGCATCTTCCAACATCTTCTTTTGGCTGATCCAAGAATCACCTAGAAAGAAAAATACTGGCCTCCAACCTCCCCTGTAGCCAGTCCAACACACACCTTGGAAAAGTAGCATCTTCCACCTTCTTTTGGTTGATCAATCACCTAGAAAAAGAAATACTGGCCTCCAACCTCCCCTATAGCCAGTCCAACACACGCCTAATAAAGGTAGCATCTTCCAACATCTTCTTTTGGCTGATCCAACAATCACCTAGAAAGAAAAATACTGGCCTCCAACCTCCCCTGTAGCCAGTCCAACACACACCTTGGAAAAGTAGATTCTTCCACCTTCTTTTGGTTGATCAATTACCTAGAAAAAGAAATACTGGCCTCCAACCTCCCCTATAGCCAGTCCAACACACGCCTAAGAAAGGTAGCATCTTCCAACATCTTCTTTTGGCTGATCCAACAATCACCTAGAAAGAAAAATACTGGCCTCCAACCTCCCCTGTAGCCAGTCCAACACACACCTTGGAAAAGTAGATTTTTCCACCTTCTTTTGGTTGATCAATTACCTAGAAAAAGAAATACTGGCCTCCAACCTCCCCTATAGCCAGTCCAACACACGCCTAAGAAAGATAGCATCTTCCAACATCTTCTTTTGGCTGATCCAACAATCACATAGAAAGAAAAATACTGGCCTCCAACCTCCCCTGTAGCCAGTCCAACACACACCTAGGAAAAGTAGCATCTTCCACCCTCTTTTGGTCGATCAATCACCTAGAAAGAGAAATACTAGCCTCCAACCTCCCCTTTTGCCAGTCGAACACACACCTAAGAAAAGTAGCAGCCTCCTACCTCTTCTTTTGGCTGATCCAACACTCACCGAGAAAGAAGAATCTTGGCCTCCAACCTTCGCTGTAGCGATTCCAACACGTGCCGAAGAAAGGTGGCACCTTCCAACCTCTTTTGGCCGATCCAACAATCACCTAGAAAGGGACATACTGGCCTCCAACCTCCCCTATAGCCAGTCCAACACACACCTAAGAAAGGTAGCATCTTCCAACATCTTCTTTTGGCTGATCCAAGAATCACCTAGAAAGAAAAATACTGGCCTCCAACCTCCCCTGTAGCCAGTCCAACACACACCTTGGAAAAGTAGCATCTTCCACCTTCTTTTGGTTGATCAATCACCTAGAAAAAGAAATACTGGCCTCCAACCTCCCCTATAGCCAGTCCAACACACGCCTAAGAAAGGTAGCATCTTCCAACATCTTCTTTTGGCTGATTCAACAATCACCTAGAAAGAAAAATACTGGCCTCCAACCTCCCCTGTAGCCAGTCCAACACACACCTTGGAAAAGTAGCATCTTCCACCTTCTTTTGGTTGATCAATCACCTAGAAAAAGAAATACTGGCCTCCAACCTCCCCTATAGCCAGTCCAACACACGCCTAAGAAAGGTAGCATCTTCCAACATCTTCTTTTGGCTGATCCAACAATCACCTAGAAAGAAAAATACTGGCCTCCAACCTCCCCTGTAGCCAGTCCAACACACACCTAGGAAAAGTAGCATCTTCCACCCTCTTTTGGTCGATCAATCACCTAGAAAGAGAAATACTAGCCTCCAGCCTCCCCTTTTGCCAGCCTCCTACCTCTTCTTTTGGCTGATCCAACACTCACCGAGAAAGAAGAATCTTGGCCTCCAACCTTCGCTGTAGCGATTCCAACACGTGCCGAAGAAAGGTAGCATCTTCCAACATCTTCTTTTGGCTGATCCAAGAATCACCTAGAAAGAAAAATACTGGCCTCCAACCTCCCCTGTAGCCAGTCCAACACACACCTTGGAAAAGTAGCATCTTCCACCTTCTTTTGGTTGATCAATCACCTAGAAAAAGAAATACTGGCCTCAAACCTCCCCTATAGCCAGTCCAACACACGCCTAAGAAAGGTAGCATCTTCCAACATCTTCTTTTGGCTGATCCAACAATCACCTAGAAAGAAAAATACTGGCCTCCAACCTCCCCTGTAGCCAGTCCAACACACACCTTGGAAAAGTAGATTCTTCCACCTTCTTTTGGTTGATCAATTACCTAGAAAAAGAAATACTGGCCTCCAACCTCCCCTATAGCCAGTCCAACACACGCCTAAGAAAGGTAGCATCTTCCAACATCTTCTTTTGGCTGATCCAACAATCACCTAGAAAGAAAAATACTGGCCTCCAACCTCCCCTGTAGCCAGTCCAACACACACCTTGGAAAAGTAGATTCTTCCACCTTCTTTTGGTTGATCAATTACCTAGAAAAATAAATACTGGCCTCCAACCTCCCCTATAGCCAGTCCAACACACGCCTAAGAAAGATAGCATCTTCCAACATCTTCTTTTGGCTGATCCAACAATCACATAGAAAGAAAAATACTGGCCTCCAACCTCCCCTGTAGCCAGTCCAACACACACCTAGGAAAAGTAGCATCTTCCACCCTCTTTTGGTCGATCAATCACCTAGAAAGAAATACTAGCCTCCAACCTCCCCTTTTGCCAGTCGAACACACACCTAAGAAAAGTAGCAGCCTCCTACCTCTTCTTTTGGCTGATCCAACACTCACCGAGAAAGAAGAATCTTGGCCTCCAACCTTCGCTGCAGCGATTCCAACACGTGCCGAAGAAAGGTAGCATCTTCCAACCTCTTTTGGCCGATCCAACAATCACCTAGAAAGGGACATACTGGCCTCCAACCTCCCCTATAGCCAGTCCAACACACACCTAAGTAGCATCTTCCAACCTCTTCTTTTGGCTGATCCAACAATCACCTAGAAAGAAAAATACTGGCCTCCAACCTCCCCTATAGCCAGTCCAACACACGCCTAAGAAAGGTAGCATCTTCCAACATCTTCTTTTGGCTGATCCAACAATCACCTAGAAAGAAAAATACTGGCCTCCAACCTCCCCTGTAGCCAGTCCAACACACACCTTGGAAAAGTAAGCATCTTCCACCTTCTTTTGGTTGATCAATCACCTAGAAAAAGAAATACTGGCCTCCAACCTCCCCTATAGCCAGTCCAACACACGCCTAAGAAAGGTAGCATCTTCCAACATCTTCTTTTGGCTGATCCAACAATCACCTAGACAGAAAAATACTGGCCTCCAACCTCCCCTGTAGCCAGTCCAACACACACCTTGGAAAAGTAGCATCTTCCACCTTCTTTTGGTTGATCAATCACCTAGAAAAAGAAATACTGGCCTCCAACCTCCCCTATAGCCAGTCCAACACACGCCTAAGAAAGGTAGCATCTTCCAACATCTTCTTTTGGCTGATCCAACAATCACCTAGAAAGAAAAATACTGGCCTCCAACCTCCCCTGTAGCCAGTCCAACACACACCTTGGAAAAGTAGATTCTTCCACCTTCTTTTGGTTGATCAATCACCTAGAAAAAGAAATACTGGCCTCCAACCTCCCCTATAGCCAGTCCAACACACGCCTAAGAAAGGTAGCATCTTCCAACATCTTCTTTTGGCTGATCCAACAATCACATAGAAAGAAAAATACTGGCCTCCAACCTCCCCTGTAGCCAGTCCAACACACACCTAAGAAAAAGTAGCATCTTCCACCCTCTTTTGGTCGATCAATCACCTAGAAAGAGAAATACTAGCCTCCAACCTCCCCTTTTGCCAGTCGAACACACACCTAAGAAAAGTAGCAGCCTGCTACCTCTTCTTTTGGCTGATCCAACACTCACCGAGAAAGAAGAATCTTGGCCTCCAACCTTCGCTGTAGCGATTCCAACACGTGCCGAAGAAAGGTAGCATCTTCCAACCTCTTTTGGCCGATCCAACAATCACCTAGAAAGGGACATACTGGCCTCCAACCTCCCCTATAGCCAGTCCAACACACACCTAAGAAAGGTAGCATCTTCCAACATCTTCTTTTGGCTGATCCAACAATCACCTAGAAAGAAAAATACTGGCCTCCAACCTCCCCTGTAGCCAGTCCAACACACACCTTGGAAAAGTAGCATCTTCCACCTTCTTTTGGTTGATCAATCACCTAGAAAAAGAAATACTGGCCTCCAACCTCCCCTATAGCCAGTCCAACACACGCCTAAGAAAGGTAGCATCTTCCAACATCTTCTTTTGGCTGATCCAACAATCACCTAGAAAGAAAAATACTGGCCTCCAACCTCCCCTGTAGCCAGTCCAACACACACCTTGGAAAAGTAGATTCTTCCACCTTCTTTTGGTTGATCAATTACCTAGAAAAAGAAATACTGGCCTCCAACCTCCCCTATAGCCAGTCCAACACACGCCTAAGAAAGGTAGCATCTTCCAACATCTTCTTTTGGCTGATCCAACAATCACCTAGAAAGAAAAATACTGGCCTCCAACCTCCCCTGTAGCCAGTCCAACACACACCTTGGAAAAGTAGATTCTTCCACCTTCTTTTGGTTGATCAATTACCTAGAAAAAGAAATACTGGCCTCCAACCTCCCCTATAGCCAGTCCAACACACGCCTAAGAAAGGTAGCATCTTCCAACATCTTCTTTTGGCTGATCCAACAATCACCTAGAAAGAAAAATACTGGCCTCCAACCTCCCCTGTAGCCAGTCCAACACACACCTTGGAAAAGTAGATTCTTCCACCTTCTTTTGGTTGATCAATTACCTAGAAAAAGAAATACTGGCCTCCAACCTCCCCTATAGCCAGTCCAACACACGCCTAAGAAAGATAGCATCTTCCAACATCTTCTTTTGGCTGATCCAACAATCACATAGAAAGAAAAATACTGGCCTCCAACCTCCCCTGTAGCCAGTCCAACACACACCTAGGAAAAGTAGCATCTTCCACCCTCTTTTGGTCGATCAATCACCTAGAAAGAGAAATACTAGCCTCCAACCTCCCCTTTTGCCAGTCGAACACACACCTAAGAAAAGTAGCAGCCTCCTACCTCTTCTTTTGGCTGATCCAACACTCACCGAGAAAGAAGAATCTTGGCCTCCAACCTTCGCTGTAGCGATTCCAACACGTGCCGAAGAAAGGTGGCACCTTCCAACCTCTTTTGGCTGATCCAACAATCACCTAGAAAGGGACATACTGGCCTCCAACCTCCCCTATAGCCAGTCCAACACACACCTAAGAAAGGTAGCATCTTCCAACATCTTCTTTTGGCTAATCCAAGAATCACCTAGAAAGAAAAATACTGGCCTCCAACCTCCCCTGTAGCCAGTCCAACACACACCTTGGAAAAGTAGCATCTTCCACCTTCTTTTGGTTGATCAATCACCTAGAAAAAGAAATACTGGCCTCCAACCTCCCCTATAGCCAGTCCAACACACGCCTAAGAAAGGTAGCATCTTCCAACATCTTCTTTTGGCTGATTCAACAATCACCTAGAAAGAAAAATACTGGCCTCCAACCTCCCCTGTAGCCAGTCCAACACACACCTTGGAAAAGTAGCATCTTCCACCTTCTTTTGGTTGATCAATCACCTAGAAAAAGAAATACTGGCCTCCAACCTCCCCTATAGCCAGTCCAACACACACCTTGGAAAAGTAGATTCTTCCACCTTCTTTTGGTTGATCAATTACCTAGAAAAAGAAATACTGGCCTCCAACCTCCCCTATAGCCAGTCCAACACACGCCTAAGAAAGATAGCATCTTCCAACATCTTCTTTTGGCTGATCCAACAATCACATAGAAAGAAAAATACTGGCCTCCAACCTCCCCTGTAGCCAGTCCAACACACACCTTGGAAAAGTAGCATCTTCCACCTTCTTTTGGTTGATCAATCACCTAGAAAAAGAAATACTGGCCTCCAACCTCCCCTATAGCCAGTCCAACACACGCCTAAGAAAGGTAGCATCTTCCAACATCTTCTTTTGGCTGATCCAACAATCACCTAGAAAGAAAAATACTGGCCTCCAACCTCCCCTGTAGCCAGTCCAACACACACCTAGGAAAAGTAGCATCTTCCACCCTCTTTTGGTCGATCAATCACCTAGAAAGAGAAATACTAGCCTCCAACCTCCCCTTTTGCCAGCCTCCTACCTCTTCTTTTGGCTGATCCAACACTCACCGAGAAAGAAGAATCTTGGCCTCCAACCTTCGCTGTAGCGATTCCAACACGTGCCGAAGAAAGGTAGCATCTTCCAACATCTTCTTTTGGCTGATCCAAGAATCACCTAGAAAGAAAAATACTGGCCTCCAACCTCCCCTGTAGCCAGTCCAACACACACCTTGGAAAAGTAGCATCTTCCACCTTCTTTTGGTTGATCAATCACCTAGAAAAAGAAATACTGGCCTCCAACCTCCCCTTTAGCCAGTCCAACACACGCCTAAGAAAGGTAGCATCTTCCAACATCTTCTTTTGGCTGATCCAACAATCACCTAGAAAGAAAAATACTGGCCTCCAACCTCCCCTGTAGCCAGTCCAACACACACCTTGGAAAAGTAGATTCTTCCACCTTCTTTTGGTTGATCAATTACCTAGAAAAAGAAATACTGGCCTCCAACCTCCCCTATAGCCAGTCCAACACACGCCTAAGAAAGGTAGCATCTTCCAACATCTTCTTTTGGCTGATCCAACAATCACCTAGAAAGAAAAATACTGGCCTCCAACCTCCCCTGTAGCCAGTCCAACACACACCTTGGAAAAGTAGATTCTTCCACCTTCTTTTGGTTGATCAATTACCTAGAAAAAGAAATACTGGCCTCCAACCTCCCCTATAGCCAGTCCAACACACGCCTAAGAAAGATAGCATCTTCCAACATCTTCTTTTGGCTGATCCAACAATCACATAGAAAGAAAAATACTGGCCTCCAACCTCCCCTGTAGCCAGTCCAACACACACCTAGGAAAAGTAGCATCTTCCACCCTCTTTTGGTCGATCAATCACCTAGAAAGAGAAATACTAGCCTCCAACCTCCCCTTTTGCCAGTCGAACACACACCTAAGAAAAGTAGCAGCCTCCTACCTCTTCTTTTGGCTGATCCAACACTCACCGAGAAAGAAGAATCTTGGCCTCCAACCTTCGCTGTAGCGATTCCAACACGTGCCGAAGAAAGGTGGCACCTTCCAACCTCTTTTGGCCGATCCAACAATCACCTAGAAAGGGACATACTGGCCTCCAACCTCCCCTATAGCCAGTCCAACACACACCTAAGAAAGGTAGCATCTTCCAACATCTTCTTTTGGCTGATCCAAGAATCACCTAGAAAGAAAAATACTGGCCTCCAACCTCCCCTGTAGCCAGTCCAACACACACCTTGGAAAAGTAGCATCTTCCACTTTCTTTTGGTTGATCAATCACGTAGAAAAAGAAATACTGGCCTCCAACCTCCCCTATAGCCAGTCCAACACATGCCTAAGAAAGGTAGCATCTTCCAACATCTTCTTTTGGCTGATTCAACAATCACCTAGAAAGAAAAATACTGGCCTCCAACCTCCCCTGTAGCCAGTCCAACACACACCTTGGAAAAGTAGCATCTTCCACCTTCTTTTGGTTGATCAATCACCTAGAAAAAGAAATACTGGCCTCCAACCTCCCCTATAGCCAGTCCAACACACGCCTAAGAAAGGTAGCATCTTCCAACATCTTCTTTTGGCTGATCCAACAATCACCTAGAAAGAAAAATACTGGCCTCCAACCTCCCCTGTAGCCAGTCCAACACACACCTAGGAAAAGTAGCATCTTCCACCCTCTTTTGGTCGATCAATCACCTAGAAAGAGAAATACTAGCCTCCAACCTCCCCTTTTGCCAGCCTCCTACCTCTTCTTTTGGCTGATCCAACACTCACCGAGAAAGAAGAATCTTGGCCTCCAACCTTCGCTGTAGCGATTCCAACACGTGCCGAAGAAAGGTAGCATCTTCCAACATCTTCTTTTGGCTGATCCAAGAATCACCTAGAAAGAAAAATACTGGCCTCCAACCTCCCCTGTAGCCAGTCCAACACACACCTTGGAAAAGTAGCATCTTCCACCTTCTTTTGGTTGATCAATCACCTAGAAAAAGAAATACTGGCCTCCAACCTCCCCTATAGCCAGTCCAACACACGCCTAAGAAAGGTAGCATCTTCCAACATCTTCTTTTGGCTGATCCAACAATCACCTAGAAAGAAAAATACTGGCCTCCAACCTCCCCTGTAGCCAGTCCAACACACACCTTGGAAAAGTAGATTCTTCCACCTTCTTTTGGTTGATCAATTACCTAGAAAAAGAAATACTGGCCTCCAACCTCCCCTATAGCCAGTCCAACACACGCCTAAGAAAGGTAGCATCTTCCAACATCTTCTTTTGGCTGATCCAACAATCACCTAGAAAGAAAAATACTGGCCTCCAACCTCCCCTGTAGCCAGTCCAACACACACCTTGGAAAAGTAGATTCTTCCACCTTCTTTTGGTTGATCAATTACCTAGAAAAAGAAATACTGGCCTCCAACCTCCCCTATAGCCAGTCCAACACACGCCTAAGAAAGGTAGCATCTTCCAACATCTTCTTTTGGCTGATCCAACAATCACCTAGAAAGAAAAATACTGGCCTCCAACCTCCCCTGTAGCCAGTCCAACACACACCTTGGAAAAGTAGATTCTTCCACCTTCTTTTGGTTGATCAATTACCTAGAAAAAGAAATACTGGCCTCCAACCTCCCCTATAGCCAGTCCAACACACGCCTAAGAAAGATAGCATCTTCCAACATCTTCTTTTGGCTGATCCAACAATCACATAGAAAGAAAAATACTGGCCTCCAACCTCCCCTGTAGCCAGTCCAACACACACCTAGGAAAAGTAGCATCTTCCACCCTCTTTTGGTCGATCAATCACCTAGAAAGAGAAATACTAGCCTCCAACCTCCCCTTTTGCCAGTCGAACACACACCTAAGAAAAGTAGCAGCCTCCTACCTCTTCTTTTGGCTGATCCAACACTCACCGAGAAAGAAGAATCTTGGCCTCCAACCTTCGCTGTAGCGATTCCAACACGTGCCGAAGAAAGGTGGCACCTTCCAACCTCTTTTGGCTGATCCAACAATCACCTAGAAAGGGACATACTGGCCTCCAACCTCCCCTATAGCCAGTCCAACACACACCTAAGAAAGGTAGCATCTTCCAACATCTTCTTTTGGCTAATCCAAGAATCACCTAGAAAGAAAAATACTGGCCTCCAACCTCCCCTGTAGCCAGTCCAACACACACCTTGGAAAAGTAGCATCTTCCACCTTCTTTTGGTTGATCAATCACCTAGAAAAACAAATACTGGCCTCCAACCTCCCCTATAGCCAGTCCAACACACGCCTAAGAAAGGTAGCATCTTCCAACATCTTCTTTTGGCTGATTCAACAATCACCTAGAAAGAAAAATACTGGCCTCCAACCTCCCCTGTAGCCAGTCCAACACACACCTTGGAAAAGTAGCATCTTCCACCTTCTTTTGGTTGATCAATCACCTAGAAAAAGAAATACTGGCCTCCAACCTCCCCTATAGCCAGTCCAACACACGCCTAAGAAAGGTAGCATCTTCCAACATCTTCTTTTGGCTGATCCAACAATCACCTAGAAAGAAAAATACTGGCCTCCAACCTCCCCTGTAGCCAGTCCAACACACACCTAGGAAAAGTAGCATCTTCCACCCTCTTTTGGTCGATCAATCACCTAGAAAGAGAAATACTAGCCTCCAACCTCCCCTTTTGCCAGCCTCCTACCTCTTCTTTTGGCTGATCCAACACTCACCGAGAAAGAAGAATCTTGGCCTCCAACCTTCGCTGTAGCGATTCCAACACGTGCCGAAGAAAGGTAGCATCTTCCAACATCTTCTTTTGGCTGATCCAAGAATCACCTAGAAAGAAAAATACTGGCCTCCAACCTCCCCTGTAGCCAGTCCAACACACACCTTGGAAAAGTAGCATCTTCCACCTTCTTTTGGTTGATCAATCACCTAGAAAAAGAAATACTGGCCTCCAACCTCCCCTATAGCCAGTCCAACACACGCCTAATAAAGGTAGCATCTTCCAACATCTTCTTTTGGCTGATCCAACAATCACCTAGAAAGAAAAATACTGGCCTCCAACCTCCCCTGTAGCCAGTCCAACACACACCTTGGAAAAGTAGATTCTTCCACCTTCTTTTGGTTGATCAATTACCTAGAAAAAGAAATACTGGCCTCCAACCTCCCCTATAGCCAGTCCAACACACGCCTAAGAAAGGTAGCATCTTCCAACATCTTCTTTTGGCTGATCCAACAATCACCTAGAAAGAAAAATACTGGCCTCCAACCTCCCCTGTAGCCAGTCCAACACACACCTTGGAAAAGTAGATTTTTCCACCTTCTTTTGGTTGATCAATTACCTAGAAAAAGAAATACTGGCCTCCAACCTCCCCTATAGCCAGTCCAACACACGCCTAAGAAAGATAGCATCTTCCAACATCTTCTTTTGGCTGATCCAACAATCACATAGAAAGAAAAATACTGGCCTCCAACCTCCCCTGTAGCCAGTCCAACACACACCTAGGAAAAGTAGCATCTTCCACCCTCTTTTGGTCGATCAATCACCTAGAAAGAGAAATACTAGCCTCCAACCTCCCCTTTTGCCAGTCGAACACACACCTAAGAAAAGTAGCAGCCTCCTACCTCTTCTTTTGGCTGATCCAACACTCACCGAGAAAGAAGAATCTTGGCCTCCAACCTTCGCTGTAGCGATTCCAACACGTGCCGAAGAAAGGTGGCACCTTCCAACCTCTTTTGGCCGATCCAACAATCACCTAGAAAGGGACATACTGGCCTCCAACCTCCCCTATAGCCAGTCCAACACACACCTAAGAAAGGTAGCATCTTCCAACATCTTCTTTTGGCTGATCCAAGAATCACCTAGAAAGAAAAATACTGGCCTCCAACCTCCCCTGTAGCCAGTCCAACACACACCTTGGAAAAGTAGCATCTTCCACCTTCTTTTGGTTGATCAATCACCTAGAAAAAGAAATACTGGCCTCCAACCTCCCCTATAGCCAGTCCAACACACGCCTAAGAAAGGTAGCATCTTCCAACATCTTCTTTTGGCTGATTCAACAATCACCTAGAAAGAAAAATACTGGCCTCCAACCTCCCCTGTAGCCAGTCCAACACACACCTTGGAAAAGTAGCATCTTCCACCTTCTTTTGGTTGATCAATCACCTAGAAAAAGAAATACTGGCCTCCAACCTCCCCTATAGCCAGTCCAACACACGCCTAAGAAAGGTAGCATCTTCCAACATCTTCTTTTGGCTGATCCAACAATCACCTAGAAAGAAAAATACTGGCCTCCAACCTCCCCTGTAGCCAGTCCAACACACACCTAGGAAAAGTAGCATCTTCCACCCTCTTTTGGTCGATCAATCACCTAGAAAGAGAAATACTAGCCTCCAGCCTCCCCTTTTGCCAGCCTCCTACCTCTTCTTTTGGCTGATCCAACACTCACCGAGAAAGAAGAATCTTGGCCTCCAACCTTCGCTGTAGCGATTCCAACACGTGCCGAAGAAAGGTAGCATCTTCCAACATCTTCTTTTGGCTGATCCAAGAATCACCTAGAAAGAAAAATACTGGCCTCCAACCTCCCCTGTAGCCAGTCCAACACACACCTTGGAAAAGTAGCATCTTCCACCTTCTTTTGGTTGATCAATCACCTAGAAAAAGAAATACTGGCCTCAAACCTCCCCTATAGCCAGTCCAACACACGCCTAAGAAAGGTAGCATCTTCCAACATCTTCTTTTGGCTGATCCAACAATCACCTAGAAAGAAAAATACTGGCCTCCAACCTCCCCTGTAGCCAGTCCAACACACACCTTGGAAAAGTAGATTCTTCCACCTTCTTTTGGTTGATCAATTACCTAGAAAAAGAAATACTGGCCTCCAACCTCCCCTATAGCCAGTCCAACACACGCCTAAGAAAGGTAGCATCTTCCAACATCTTCTTTTGGCTGATCCAACAATCACCTAGAAAGAAAAATACTGGCCTCCAACCTCCCCTGTAGCCAGTCCAACACACACCTTGGAAAAGTAGATTCTTCCACCTTCTTTTGGTTGATCAATTACCTAGAAAAATAAATACTGGCCTCCAACCTCCCCTATAGCCAGTCCAACACACGCCTAAGAAAGATAGCATCTTCCAACATCTTCTTTTGGCTGATCCAACAATCACATAGAAAGAAAAATACTGGCCTCCAACCTCCCCTGTAGCCAGTCCAACACACACCTAGGAAAAGTAGCATCTTCCACCCTCTTTTGGTCGATCAATCACCTAGAAAGAAATACTAGCCTCCAACCTCCCCTTTTGCCAGTCGAACACACACCTAAGAAAAGTAGCAGCCTCCTACCTCTTCTTTTGGCTGATCCAACACTCACCGAGAAAGAAGAATCTTGGCCTCCAACCTTCGCTGCAGCGATTCCAACACGTGCCGAAGAAAGGTAGCATCTTCCAACCTCTTTTGGCCGATCCAACAATCACCTAGAAAGGGACATACTGGCCTCCAACCTCCCCTATAGCCAGTCCAACACACACCTAAGTAGCATCTTCCAACCTCTTCTTTTGGCTGATCCAACAATCACCTAGAAAGAAAAATACTGGCCTCCAACCTCCCCTATAGCCAGTCCAACACACGCCTAAGAAAGGTAGCATCTTCCAACATCTTCTTTTGGCTGATCCAACAATCACCTAGAAAGAAAAATACTGGCCTCCAACCTCCCCTGTAGCCAGTCCAACACACACCTTGGAAAAGTAAGCATCTTCCACCTTCTTTTGGTTGATCAATCACCTAGAAAAAGAAATACTGGCCTCCAACCTCCCCTATAGCCAGTCCAACACACGCCTAAGAAAGGTAGCATCTTCCAACATCTTCTTTTGGCTGATCCAACAATCACCTAGACAGAAAAATACTGGCCTCCAACCTCCCCTGTAGCCAGTCCAACACACACCTTGGAAAAGTAGCATCTTCCACCTTCTTTTGGTTGATCAATCACCTAGAAAAAGAAATACTGGCCTCCAACCTCCCCTATAGCCAGTCCAACACACGCCTAAGAAAGGTAGCATCTTCCAACATCTTCTTTTGGCTGATCCAACAATCACCTAGAAAGAAAAATACTGGCCTCCAACCTCCCCTGTAGCCAGTCCAACACACACCTTGGAAAAGTAGATTCTTCCACCTTCTTTTGGTTGATCAATCACCTAGAAAAAGAAATACTGGCCTCCAACCTCCCCTATAGCCAGTCCAACACACGCCTAAGAAAGGTAGCATCTTCCAACATCTTCTTTTGGCTGATCCAACAATCACATAGAAAGAAAAATACTGGCCTCCAACCTCCCCTGTAGCCAGTCCAACACACACCTAAGAAAAAGTAGCATCTTCCACCCTCTTTTGGTCGATCAATCACCTAGAAAGAGAAATACTAGCCTCCAACCTCCCCTTTTGCCAGTCGAACACACACCTAAGAAAAGTAGCAGCCTGCTACCTCTTCTTTTGGCTGATCCAACACTCACCGAGAAAGAAGAATCTTGGCCTCCAACCTTCGCTGTAGCGATTCCAACACGTGCCGAAGAAAGGTAGCATCTTCCAACCTCTTTTGGCCGATCCAACAATCACCTAGAAAGGGACATACTGGCCTCCAACCTCCCCTATAGCCAGTCCAACACACACCTAAGAAAGGTAGCATCTTCCAACATCTTCTTTTGGCTGATCCAACAATCACCTAGAAAGAAAAATACTGGCCTCCAACCTCCCCTGTAGCCAGTCCAACACACACCTTGGAAAAGTAGCATCTTCCACCTTCTTTTGGTTGATCAATCACCTAGAAAAAGAAATACTGGCCTCCAACCTCCCCTATAGCCAGTCCAACACACGCCTAGGAAAGGTAGCATCTTCCAACATCTTCTTTTGGCTGATCCAACAATCACCTAGAAAGAAAAATACTGGCCTCCAACCTCCCCTGTAGCCAGTCCAACACACACCTTGGAAAAGTAGATTCTTCCACCTTCTTTTGGTTGATCAATTACCTAGAAAAAGAAATACTGGCCTCCAACCTCCCCTATAGCCAGTCCAACACACGCCTAAGAAAGGTAGCATCTTCCAACATCTTCTTTTGGCTGATCCAACAATCACCTAGAAAGAAAAATACTGGCCTCCAACCTCCCCTGTAGCCAGTCCAACACACACCTTGGAAAAGTAGCATCTTCCACCTTCTTTTGGTTGATTAATCACCTAGAAAAAGAAATACTGGCCTCCAACCTCCCCTATAGCCAGTCCAACACACGCCTAAGAAAGGTAGCATCTTCCAACATCTTCTTTTGGCTGATCAATCACCTAGAAAGAAAAATACTGGCCTCCAACCTCCCCTGTAGCCAGTCCAACACACACCTTGGAAAAGTAGCATCTTCCACCTTCTTTTGGTTTATCAATCACCTAGAAAAAGAAATACTGGCCTCCAACCTCCCCTATAGCCAGTCCAACACACGCCTAAGAAAGGTAGCATCTTCCAACATCTTCTTTTGGCTGATCCAACAATCACCTAGAAAGAAAAATACTGGCCTCCAACCTCCCCTGTAGCCAGTCCAACACACACCTAGGAAAAGTAGCATCTTCCACCCTCTTTTGGTCGATCAATTACCTAGAAAGAGAAATACTAGCCTCCAACCTCCCCTTTTGCCAGTCGAACACACACCTAAGAAAAGTAGCAGCCTCCTACCTCTTCTTTTGGCTGATCCAACACTCACCGAGAAAGAAGAATCTTGGCCTCCAACCTTCGCTGTAGCGATTCCAACACGTGCCGAAGAAAGGTAGCATCTTCCAACCTTTTGGCCGATCCAACAATCACCTAGAAAGGGACATACTGGCCTCCAACCTCCCCTATAGCCAGTCCAACACACACCTAAGAAAGGTAGCATCTTCCAACATCTTTTGGCTGGTCCAACAATCACCTAGAAAGAAAAATACTGGCCTCCAACCTCCCCTGTAGCCAGTCCAACACACACCTTGGAAAAGTAGCATCTTCCACCTTCTTTTGGTTGATCAATCACCTAGAAAAAGAAATACTGGCCTCCAACCTCCCCTATAGCCAGTCCAACACACGCCTAAGAAAGGTAGCATCTTCCAACATCTTCTTTTGGCTGATTCAACAATCACCTAGAAAGAAAAATACTGGCCTCCAACCTCC